>NC_088793.1:134191424-134422613 GCF_011386835.1 Chrysemys picta bellii | reverse complement strand
CCCCCCCTCCAAGCACCACACCAGCCGAAGCCCCTGCCCCCCCACCGAGCACCGCACTGCCGAATCCAAAAAAAAAAATTAAAAAAAAAAAAAAATCAAACGCCGCCCTGCCCAAAGGTGCTGCCCCAAGCACGTGCTTGGTCAGCTGGTGCCTGGAGCCAGCCCTGTGCAGGTTTCACCGCTGTGCACTTTAGCAAGGGGTGATATTTGAACAAAGGGAGCTAGCACATGTGAGGGTCAAATGGAAGGGTGCCAAATACCACACGGTGGGCATTTCTGCCATTTAGGGTTCCCAGGTGTCTGGTTTTCGACCGGTACACCCAGTCGAAAAGGGACCCTGGCGTCTCCAGTCAGCACCACTGCCAGGCCGTTAAAAGTCTGGTTGGTGCGGGGCTGGCAGGCTCCCTACATGGCTCCGCAAGGCTCCCCAGAAGCATAGAATCATAAGGTTGGAAGAGACCTCAGGAGGTCATCTAGTCCAGCCCCCTGCTCAAAGCAGGACCAATCCCCAACTAAATCATCCAAGCCAGGGCTTTGTCAAGCCTGACCGTAAAAACCTCTAAGGAAGGAGATTCCACCACCTCCCTAGGTAACCCATTCCAGTGCTTCACCACCCTGACAGTGAAAAAGTTTTTCCTAATATCCAACATAAACCTCCCCCACTGCAACTTGAGACCATTACTCCTTGTTCTGTCATCTAGATCCATCCTCTTTGGAACCTACCTTCAGGTAGTTGAAAGCAGTTATCAAATTCCCCCTCATTCTTCTCTTCTGCAGACTAAATAATCCCAGTTCCCTCAGCCTCTCCTCATAAGTCATGTGCTCCAGCCCTCTAATCGTTTTTGTTGCCCTCCACTGGACTCTCTCCAATTTTTCCACATCCTTCTTGTAGTTTGGGGCCCAAAAGTGGACACAGTACTCCAGATGAGGCCTCACCAATGTCGAATAGAGGGCAATGATCACATCCTTCGATCTGCTGACAATGCTCCTACTTATACAGCCCAAAATACCATTAGCCTTCTTGGCAACAAGGGCACACTGTTGATTCATATCCAGCTTCTCATCCACTGTAATCCCTAGGTCCTTTTCTGCAGAACTGCTGCCTAGCCACTTGGTCCCTAGTCTGTAGCAGTGCATGGGATACTTCCTTCCTGAGTGCAGTACTCTGCACTTGTCCTTGTTGAACCTCATCAGATTTCTTTTGGCCCAATCCTCTAATTTGTCTAGGTCCCTCTGTATCCTGTCCCCACCCTCCAGCATATCTACCACTCCTCCCAGTTTAGTGTCATCTGTAAACTTGCTGAGGGTGCAGTCCACCCCATCCTTCAGATCATTAATAAAAATATTGAACAAAACCGGCCCCAGGACCGACCCTTGGGGCAATCCGCTTGATACTGGCTGCCAACTAGACATGGAGCCATTGATCACTACCCGTTGAGCACAACAATCTAGCCAGCTTTCTATCCATCTTATAGTCTATTCATCCAGCCCATACCTCTTTAACTTGCTGGCAAGAATACTGTGAGAAACATGTCCCTCGACCCTCGGCTCCTCGACATAGGGGTGGCCATGGGGGCTTCACACACTGCTCCCACCCCAAGTGCCGGCTACGCAGCCCCCATTGTCCGGGAACCATGACAAATGGGAGCTGCAGGGGTGGCGGGCGTGGGCAGCATGCAGAGCCCCCTGGACATGCCAGTTGCTTCCCGGAAGCCGCCTGAGTTAAGTGCCACCTGGAGCCTGCACCCCAAACCCCCTCCCACATGCAAAGTCCCTCGTGGAACCCCATGTCCCCCCCCACCCCACCCCCCCCACACACACCAACCCTTTTCCCCAGCCCATAGCCCCTCTCACACCCTGAACCCCTCATTTTTGGCCCCATGCCAGAACCCGCATCCCCAGCCCAGTCCATATCCCCTTCCACACCTCAACTCCCTGCCCCAGCCCAGAACCCCTCCCACACTCCAAACCCCTTGGCCCCACTCCCCAGCCCAGAGCCCCCTCCTGCATCCCAAACCCGTCATCCCTGGCCCCATGCCAGAGCCCGCACCCCCAGCTGGAGCCCTCATCCCCTCCCAACCCTCTGCCTCAGACAGGTGAAAGTGAGCGAGTGAGGGTGGGGGAGAGTGAGCAACAGAGGGAGGGGCAATGGAGTGAGTGGGGGCAGGGCCTCGGAGAAGGAAGGGGCAGGGGCAAGGCAAGGGTGTTCGCTTTTGTGTGATTAGAAAGTTAGTAACCCTACTGCCATTCCAATTTTATATAACCACATGGGATGGATTTTTACTAAGAATTTCAGAACAACATTAGCAGTTCAAGCTAAAAATCACTTGGCTACAATCTCCAGCTTTCAGAGCTGTAAACTAAACATGTAATGAAATCCTACAATAATTACACAAACAAAACTCCCATTTCAGTTCAATAGGAGTCAATAAGTTAGCGGTTATTCATACTTCTAGGTTCAGCTATTGGTGTGCATGTTATATGTTTCCATCGCCTCAATACTAATTTCAGAGTTGTTGTTCTTTGCTCATGTAAAACAGATTGGATTTCCAGTGGGAGGAGGAAATGAATGAAGGAATCTATCCCAACCTCTACTTGGTAAATAGCTCTCTATTACAAAAGCTCATGCTTCGATGATTTGCATGAAGTGGATAAACTTCCTTTATAGTAAAACAAATCCACTGATCATGCCAGTTTGGTTAGCAAATGAAAAATCTGAAAAGCACAAAGCTGCAGTTTGAAATCTACCAATCAGTCATGGGCTTTCAGTTGTTGTATGCTATGTCCAGATTGACTAAGTAGGAAAAGTAATTAGATGGCCAACCAGCAGAGAAGAATTTTATTATAAGATTTTCTTCATAGTAATTGTAATTTACAGTATTGGTAGCTTCATCATGATGAGAAGGATAATATATTTTCATTAAACTCTAGTCACTTACTTCCAGACTTAAACTCCTAGCGCAAGTCAGAAAGTCAAGGGATCTTTGAGAAAATAAAGTCCTCCTTTACTATTTATGAATGTTACAGAATATCCTCTATTGACTTTGTGCCAAATATGTATAGGCTTCAATAGCATTACACTAACTATGAGTCTGCCCATTTGTCTACTTAACAGATTCCAAACTTGTCAACATAACAGACTATATCCTTAAAGAATACCTGCTGCAGGATCTTAAGTGAATCTCCTTTTCTACTGGACCATTTTTATAAAGCTGAAGTATTTTTAAATACAGCCTTAGTCATGGACAGAAGGACATGCACCGTTCATGAAAGACCGTTCATATTTTGTGTTACTGTTTATTTTCATGGACATGCCACTCCCTTAAAGATTTAAAGTAAATTGACAGACTGAGGGAGTCCAAAACTGCTCTTCAACTATCTACTTGTAGTAGCACTGAAATGCAACTGTGGCTACCTCCTCACTACGGGGGGGGCGGGGGTTCGATTTAAGATACGCAAATTCAGCTGAATTCGACGTATTGGAGCCGACTTACCCCGCTGTGAGGACGGCGGCAAATCGACCTCCGCGGCTCCCCCGTCGACGGCGCTTACTCCTACCTCTGCTGGTGGAGTACAAGCATCGATTTGAGGATCGAATGTCGCGTCCCGACGAGACGCGATAATTCAATCCCCGATAGATCGATTTCTACCCGCCGATTTAGGTGGGTAGTGTAGACGTAGCCTGTGTTTGAGGTGGAGGACAGCAGCTAACTGAAACACAGCTGAGGTATGTGATAAATTCTGGCCAATGACAACTTACGCAAACTCCTACTCTTATTTAAAGTGCTATGGCAGCATTAGTAACCATGCAGAGCAGAAAGCATCTTGGTAAACTACATGGTATTCAATTGATCTGTTTTAGAAGGATGAAAGGCTAAATTGAAATTCCTGGAACTAATATCTATTGTTGCAGAGTCTAAAGATTTCAGAGTGGTAGCCGTGTTAATCTGTTTCAGCAAAAACAATGAGGAGTACTTGTGGCACCTTAGAGTCTAAATAATTTTTTAAACCTGAGTCTTGTTCCACTAAATTGTCTCCTTTGACTGAAAATATACTTCAGTAAGATTTAAATGATCTCTAAAATGTACTTTACCTTGGATTCCAAGTAAATGTTGGCTAAAGACATCTTGGAAATCTTATACAGACAGATGGAGAGTGAGATGGCGCACAGAACAAACAATGTGTCATTAATTGCCACCCGGACAGAGACAATGACTTTCCTCTCTGAATTGTCTGTTCTCACCAACACAGCACATGTTAAATTCACCAAGAGGAAGAGGAGACTGATGAAGAGAGAAGCCAGATAGAGAGGCAACCTGGAGAGGAAAAAACAGGTGTTTAGAAAACTACTATTTAGCAAGTGTCAGCAATGTGCTTGAAGCAGCACATAGAGCAAGGGAAGATACTGTCCCTGCGTCAAGGCTGTCCCAGCTGACACACTGAGCCAGCTACACCAAACTGATTCAGAATGCTCTATGTGGCCTGGAGGATGATTACAGTTGATTTCACAACTATTTTTAAAATCCAGAATAAACTGATATTCAAGCCATATACTTACTTGTAAGGGATAAAGCATGAAAGATGGGGTAGTCTTAACACATACGGGAGAAAAGCATGTATAAGACAAATGTAATATACACAGATCTTTACATCTATTTTAAACAGATGTGTTTACTTTGCTAGGCTCTGCACATCATACCTCGCAGGAACCCCTCTGACCATTCAACCAGACTCAGCATGCGTGAGGAAGCCATTGTTGGCTGAATGGTCGAGCTGTGTGGAACACCATGGCTTTAGGCCTGGGTATTGTACACACTCAGTACCATCAGGGCCGCCCGAGGGCGGCAAGTGGGGCAATTTGCCCCGGGCCCCGCAGGGGCCCCGCGAGCCCTGGCCTGGCCTGGGTCTTCGGTGGCATTTCGGCAGCGGGGGGCCCTTCAGTGCTGCCGAAGACGCGGAGCAACTGAAGGCCCCTCCCCCCCACCGCCAAAATGCCGCGGAAGACCCTGACCTCCGTCGGGTGAATACAAGCGCTGCAGCTCCTCCGCTTTGCCCCAGGCCCCCTGAATCCTCTGGGCGGCCCTGAGTACCATGAGTAGACCCATTGACTACCCATTTTTTAAAGTCATATTTTATGTCAAATAGAGGAAGCCCTTTTTAAACTCTAAAAGCCATGAGGCAGCTGGCTACCCAACCCCTCTTTCTCCTCCCCCAAATATCCTTGTCACATGCAGCTTCTTTGAGGGAACATTCAGATTTCTAAATATTAAAACTTGGGGCTGGCTTGGCACCTTGCAATCCACTCCAAGTGAAGGACAGCACATAACTGCACTGCCCAAGATCAGAGCAAGACCTGAACTATGAGTCTGAAAGCTGCCCCCTCCTCAGCCATCTGTTCAGGAGATGGGGTAGCAACTTGGCAGCAGGTGCTTTGCTCTCCCTCTTCTCCACACCTCCCCAACGTTGCAATGCAAAGTCCATGCAGAAACATAAGGATGCTCCTTTACTCCCATATGCAGTAGCAGAGCCAAGATCACAATCGGTCTCATAATTAAAAAAATAAGCAAAAGTGTTACCATTCTTATTGATTACTTATTTCAGTATTATCAAGTTCTGTTAAGTTACTAAGGGTCTGGCCAGGAGTTAGTTGCGGGAGGGGGCTCAGGGCTAAGCCAGGGGGTTGGGTGTGGAGTGCTTACCTGGGGCAGCTCCCGTTTTGTGCAAGGGGTGCAGGTGGGGATGTACGACTCAGGGTGGACAGGGGGCTGGAGGTGTTGGGGGGATGGGGTGTGGGGAGTTGCAAGAGTCAGGGGGGCTGGGTGTGTGTGAGAGGGATGCAGGAATCAGGTCTGGGTATGTGTGTGGGGGTGCAGGAGTCAGGGAGGGCAGGTGGCGGGGGTATGTGAGGGGGGTGCAGGAGTCTGAGCTGGGGGTTCAGGGTCTGGGAGGGAGTTAGGGTGCAGGAGCAGGCTGAGGGTTGGGGTGCAGGGTCTGGCCAGGAGTTAGGATGCAGGAGGGGGCTCAGGGTTGGGGCAGGAGGTTGGGGTGTGGAGCACTTACCTGGGCAGCTCCCATTTGGTGCAAGGGGTGCAGGCAGGGATGTGAGAAGGGTGCAGGAGTCAGGGCAGGGAGATGCGGGGGTGGGCTGGGGTTGTGGGGGTGCTGGCAGCCCACTGTCCTGAGCGACTCACAGCAGGGGGCAGGTATGTGTAGGGAGAATGTGGGGGCCCCACCCCTGCTCTGCCCTGCCCCTGCTCCACCCCCTTCCCCAAGGCCCCGCCCCCACCTCCTCCCCCGAGTGCACTGCGGCCCCGCTCCTCCCCCTCACTCCCGGAGCAACCTGAACGCTGGCAAACAGCTGTTCAGCGGCAGTAAAAGTGTGGGGTGGGAGAGGGGCGGAAATGTGACATGTGGGGGAGGAGGCTGCAGAGGGGTGAGCTTGGCTGCTGGTAGGGGCGGAGCCTGCAGCAGGAGCCCCAGGAGCCGGCAGGACCAAGCTTCTGCCCCCACAACTGCCCGGCCCTGGGGCCCCCTGTTGCCATGCCAGGGCACCCTGTGTTTCACTGTAAATCCACCTCTGCCATAGGGTCTGCTTGGAGGTTTGGCTTGGGGTTGGGATATATGCCCAGGTTATCTTTTGAGTAATCTAAATTCAGAAGGTAAAGAATAGTTTCACTCACTTATACAGCAGTGGAAAATATTGCCCCAAAAGGTTAATAGTTGAATCATGAGTAGGGCTGCAGGTTTGTCATGGTGTTAGAAATGTCACAGATACCACGATATTTCTGTTTGTCTGTGAGACTTTTCTTTGCGTCTGTGTCTGTGATTTAATGAAGCTGTATTTTCCAAATCGTGGGTTGTGACCTTGCAGTGCATCTCAGGTAAGTTTTAAGAAGGGTCACCAGCACGGAGCAGAGAGGAGGACTGGGAATTGGGCAGGGCTGAAAAGCTAGCCTGCCCCGCAATAACTGCACAGTGGCAATACCTGACTGGGCCTGGCTCCCCTGCTCTCGGCATTGTGTCCTGGCACGAGGTTGCTGTGCCATTTACTCAAATTTAACACATCTGCCTCACCCACCTGCCCCGTATCATGAGGTAGGGGTAGGTAGGCCAAACCTGAGCAGCACTGTGACCCTGTGCACCAGGCCTCAACACTCGGAGCAGGGAGCAAGAGCCAACCCCAGCCCCATGAGACAGGAGCTGCCATTGCAGAGTGAGTGTGGGGCGGGAGTCACTCTCCAACACCCTCCACCCCAGGCCAGGAGTAGAGGTGTGGTTAGGGTGACCAAACAGCAAGTGTGAAAAATCGGGACGGGGTGGGGGGGTAATAGGAGCCTATACAAGAAAAAGACCCAAATATCAGGACTGTCCCTATAAAATCGGGACATCTGGTCACCCTAGGTGTGGTGCCAGGGTGCTGCTGTGTCTGCTCAGTGCCCCATGGCAGGGCGAGGAGGAGGGGAGGGCGGGATTTACATATCCTGCATTTAAAGACATGGAGTTGAATGTTCATAGCTGTGACTTTACATACCACTTCCTCCTAAACATGTGACATTTCCTGAATGTACCATGGTTGCTCTGTGATTTTTTTTATTTTTTTTTAATAGAAAAAGCCATGACAAATCTGCAGCCTTGATCATGATACAAAATTAAAGCACTGTTAGCTCATTTCAAAATGAGTCAGTGCTCCCTTTTGCCAGAGCTGGTCATTGGAAAAGAAAGGGTGCTCCCTTGAAAGCCTTTTTATATGGAACAGGGAGAACTGAAAGAGCCTAAAGCCACTACTTATGTTTATGAATCAATCTGATTTTTTCCAGTTACATTCTTCAGTTACCATGGATGGCCTGAGGTGGAAATTACCCCTCAGAAGGAAGATAGTGCTCACTGTGAACCTTAAGGATAGGGTATTTTCATTAATGCTATTTATAGATCAAATTCCAGCCTGCAGAAGTTTTTAGGGTGAGCATTCTGAAACATCTCCCTCATACCCCACAAAATAATGTCAAGGGCACGTTAGTCCTGCAACTTTTATCTTTCACAGAAATGAATTGGTCTGAAGAATTATGCTCCCTGTTCTAGTGATTGTAACTTTATGAATAAAATGTAAGCAAGGTCACAAAAGGCTTTAAGCGATGGGCATGCCTGTTCCTGTTCCTCATTCCCTTCCCCTACTACTTCTCAATGCATGCCCCCAACACAAAGTACTCTGCTTTTCTATCTCAGATTAGGAAAACTATTTCCCTCAATGGTGGTGCTCTTAAATTCTGCCCCTGAGCCACCATTCACAATAGATTGTGCAGAAGTTCCAAATGTGATCATGCATGCTCTCTGAGTTCCTTTGGCTCAGCTCCCTTGCAGTGGGGTCTGAAAACTCCCATGCCTGTGTGCTGTGCTAGGCTTCTTGTGCTTCAGTGATGCTTGTATGCCCCGCTAGACATTTTGACCTTGGTTCCCCACTAGAGGGACTGAGATGTGCTCTGGGCTGTACCAGTCTCCTTGCATTTGGATCCTGGATTGGGGGCAGCCAAAAGTGTTAGTACTTCCCTGCCACTCATACAATCCTGATGTCAAGATGAGCTGTAACTCACAGTTTGTACAGCTCTTTATAATACGATCATCTCTCCCCTTTCATAGTTTCATGATTTCATAGAGTTTAAGACCAGAAGGGACCAGTAGATCATTTAGATTGACCTCCTGTTCACCACAGGTCTTTACATTTCATCCAGTTACCCTGGTACTGAGCCCAGTAATGTTAGTCAAACCAAACCATTTCAGTCCTCAGCAGACTGAACAGGTCTGACAATTAACGGGTTCTCACTGGGCCTCTGAATTAGCAACTATTGAAAAGACTGGGGCAAGTCACCCATTTCACAGGTCTTGTATCAGGTTCTAAAACTGTAAAGACACACTGCATCACTTATCCTCAAAAACATGAACGGAGTTTATCTCAGCAACCATAGCAGCTAGAGACTTAATTTTGGTTAATGAAAGCTTAGAGGCCAGTGAACAAGAGGGCAGTCTGGAAGAGGTGCTGCCACATCATACTGCCGCACACTGGTCCAGTCCAAGCCCTGAGTTCCATGGCATATCATCTATTCAAATGGCAAGATAAAACAGAAATTTCATGGACAACATGACTGTTTATCTCCCTTGGGAATTTCCAGATGCAGGATCTCAGTATTGTAACAGCTCAGCCGCTTCCCTTGGACCCCCTTGTGGCCAGGGATGATGGTGCAGTGTCTTACCTCAGTTTCCCCCTCTTGGTTCCTCAGTAACTCACAAAGAGGCTTTCACAAGTCCAGTAATAGCTCTTGTTGGAGCTTTTATAAAACATAAAGTTCCAAAATAAACAAAAAAGGTCCTTGAACCCAGCTGTAATCTGGGCACAGTCCCTCCTCCCTGAGGAACTGCCTCTTCCCTAAACCTCAGGAAAAGACACAAGGCCTGGTCTGGCTTCTTTGTCTTCTCCCCAAAAGGAAAACCAAACTTCTAGCTGGTTCTTGCTACCCAGCCCCAAGTTCAGGGACCACTGCAGGAAACATTATCTTTCCTTGCAGCTTCACTCTATAATCTCTTCCTTTGGCTACCCACAGCCTCTGTTTTTCTACTCCCTCAGAAGCCTGGTTAGGCATGTGCATTGTCTCCACCTGGAGAGGTAAATCAACTGCATCACAGCTGAGAACTATCTCCCTTTAGAAGGGCCAGCCACCCTGTGACAAGTACATTATTTATGAATTTATAGGGTGCTGCCAGTTACCTTATAGTAACTTTCAGTCCTTAAGTATCACCCCATTGTCCATAATCCTGATCTTGAGTTTGGCACATATCTGGGGCTGTGCAACATTTGGGGGTTTGCTCAGAGAGGGTCCATGCAGATGCTTTCTGTTGTTTCAGTTTCCATTTGTGCACATCCTTTGAGTTTTGCTTTGAGCGTTTGGGTTCATTTGTACCAAAAAACTCAAAGCAAAGTTTGACTGAAACCACCAATTTTGCCTGGTTGTTTAATCATGTGAAACTATCAAATTTCATATGTGGTTTCCACGAGAAATCATAAATTGCCTGAGGCCTGCTGATAACAACCTGAGCTCACAGAAAGGTGAGCTTGGCTTAAGCATTCTGTTTTTAACAAACCCCCAAAGCAGAGGAAAACGTTAGGTAGTTTTATTACAAACATAACAATGAGCCCCTTTGCCAAAGTGTCTGATACTATTAGAGAGCAGAGAGAAGTTTTCTTTACATGTATGCTCTATGAAGGTGGGTTTTATTAATCTTTTTCCTATCTTGAAATTGTATTATTCTTGATCTATATAAATACAGGCCTGAGAACACATCCTCTCACAGCTGCCTTGTTTATACAGTTGTGACATCATCACATCCTGGTTACTTTATCTTTATAGCAGAAATTTTTTTAAACAGATTAAAAATAAAATGAGGAATTCAATATTCAGAAATAAGGACAAATCAAATCCAGTTAGTACAGATTCCAATATTACTACAGCTTTGTCTACTCACAAATGTGGTACCTCTTTCACTATCCCATTATAAATAAATTGGCACAACCTCCCGAGCGTGGATGCAGTTATAACGGATACAAATGTACTAATATCAGTACAGCTATTCTGTACCAGAAGGGGAATAACCTATACCAATACGAGGCACACTAGGGATTACACCAATCTAGTGATACCTGTGTAAGAAAAAAAGAAAAAATTCACATTCCTAACCACCATCGTTATTTATACACGTACAAAAACTGTGTGGAGACCATGCCTAAATGTTTTGAATGTAATAGGAAAAAACGTAGTGCATGTATGAAGCTATGTGTTGGGACAGTGTGTGCATGACTCAGGGTTTGTCAACACTACAAACGGTTTGCTCGTATCGCTAAACTGGTAGAGCTATGCTGGCAGAGCTCTGTAGTGTAGGTGCAGCGTATGCTGACAGAAGGAGCCTTTCTGCTAAAGCCACCTCCCCGAACAACATTAGTAGTGGCGGCAGAAGCACACTTCTGTTTGCCTAGTTGCATCTACACTGGAGTCTTAGGACCGGCATGGCTATGTCAGCTAGGGGTTGAGGTTTTCTTCCCCATACTCCTAGTTGACATCACTATATGGCAAAACTGTGTAGTGTAGACTAAGCCTCAGACATATTGTACAGCTACTATGTACTTCAGAATGGAAAGCCTCGAATAACTACCCGTTTGACACTGATGCATTTCTTAAATTACGTAGAAAAAGGCATTACTGTAAATATCTGTAGCTGTGGAGGAAGTTCAAAGTTTCTGTTCCTCACCTTCAAAGCCCTCTGCAACATTATCCTCGTTCACTTCTCTACCTTCATCTTCTCATCACCAGGCTTTGTGCAGCCTCTCTCTTTGCTACACATTTGTTCACTCTCTGTTCTCATCTTTGCACCTTCTGTGCCAGCTGGTCTCAACCAAGTATCCTCCCTTTCTTCATTCAATTGTCTTCTCCAAAACTACCTGTTTCACACACTGTTCAACCAATATCCATGTATAGCTGTCTCGTCACCAAACCTTCCAATTACTGTATTAGTATTCCACCAAACAGCTCTTAAACTCCTGTTCTGGATTATTACCTATTGAGTTGTATCAATACCAAACCTGAATGTAAGCTTTCCAGGGCAGGAAAAATGTTATTTCTTTAATGGTTGGTATAGCACCATGTACTACCGAATAGTAGGGATGCGAACAAACCAAATAACTAGTCTGAAAATACTGTCTTGTTTTAATACAAAGTATAAATACAGTCGTCCCTTCTGGCTTTATAATCTATGAGATTAGCATTCCAGATAATTCCATTTTCTCAGCCTGAGTTGCCATTTTTAGCTTGTAAACTCTTCAGGACAGAGGCTGCCTCTCTCACTCTGCTTGTACAACAGTCAGAACAATGGGCTGCAATCCTGATTGAGGCCTCTGGCTACTGCCTCAATAGAAATTAATTAATTAATCTCTCTCTCAGCTTCTTGGACATCCACCAGCACCTTATAATGAACCTCCTGATAATTCGGGACAATCCCTCCTGCCCCAGCAAGACACCAGCCATATCTCTTAACATAAACCCTCAGCCTTTACAACCTTACCTCTCTACATTGCTGGAAACCCATCCAAGTGCCCCCCAACTAAGTCACCAGACTGAATCCATCCTCCCTGGCTCCTTGTCCTCTCAACTTTCTTCCTCCTCTTACCAAAACATGTAACTGAATCAAACACGCACCACCCCCCGCACACACACACACCTGTTGTCAGAACCTATGCTCTGACCAAGACACACATAACTGAACGCTCTTTCCTCACTTGACACAACCTTCCCCTAACTATCCCTGAGCATTCAGCTGAACCCAAATATAAAAAGCTTCTACATGAACCTGTCAGTGCGTAGCCACACTGATCCATTCTGAATGCTTTCTACTCACATCTGATTAACAGTATTGAGTAGAATTGTATAAAAATGCAGATGGATAGATAGATCTGATGATTATAGTCTTGTCTAATGTCTCTGTAAACAAAAGCCAACTGTTGTAATGATTGTTTTGTTTCTGATATTTACATGGCAAGGATTTGTAGACTTGTTAAAACTTCCTAAATAAATAAATACTTTAAAGAATTCAGGTGCTAAACGTTGGAAAGTTAAGCTCATTCCTAAATTACTAGCAGAAGTGGGCATCAAACCTATCATTTTAAAATATTTACCACAAGAAATGTTTGCATAGTGCTTACCGGTATTTAAGTAGTTCTGGAGAGTACTTTGACTTAGCTTTGAAAATCACCTGCAATAACAGGGGGGGAAAATTGCATCATTCACAAAGTAAATACAAATGAAGAAATACAGTGTAATCCTGAGGAAAAAAAACATCTTACATGTCACAGGTTATTAGGATTCATCAAATGTTTTTTGCACCTTCAGGTTATCTGCACTAGAAAATTTTGCCACTTAAAGTATACCAAGTGGCAAAACCACCCTAGTGCAGATAGACTGGTATAACTTAGTCCGGTTCAGGAATCAGATCTTTACTAACTAGATCAGGAGAAGGCATCTTTATACTGCTATGACTATATCCACACTAGGACATATACTGGTATAACTATATTGGTAAATAATTATACCCCCTAACTAACATAATTATACTGGTGCAACTTTCTAGTGTAGACCAGCCGTTGTGGACACCTTTACCTGGCAGTGTAGCATGGCCTTAAATTGGGTATAAATGTTTGCATCCACTTTAGGGGCCCTGTAAATGCGAATCAGGCCAAGTGTATTCTAGGCCTTGGCTACACTGGCAATTCACAGCGCTACACTTGCTGCGCTCAGGGGTGTGAAAAAACACTCCCCCTGAGCGCAGCGATTGCAGGGCTGTAAAGCGCCAGTGTAATCAGCGCCTGCAGCGCTGCACGCTTGCACGCAGCGCTGCAAGCTATTCCCCTCGGAGAGGTGGAGTACATACAGCGCTGCGGGACAGCTCTTGCAGCGCTGGTGGCGTGACTACACTCGCGCTTCACAGCGCTGCCACGGCAGCACTGTGAATCCGCAAGTGTAGCCAAGGCCCTACTGAAGTTTATTCAGTTCTCTCCGGTTACATCTTAATTGCCAAAAAAGGTGTGTTTTTACAGAGAGATAGCTACGGAGCATTAGTTATCTTGCTGTAAAATCTGTTGTAATGGAATATATGAGCCCAAAGAGTCAAAGGTGTTAACATGACCACCCTGAGACTATCCAATATTAAACAGTTTTAAACGTTATTCAGCATTTGGTATACAGAGACCTCAGCCTGCTTATTACCCTGACAAACACACCATTAAAATCTTTAAAACCTTTTATTAAAGATACAGAACAGAAGGAAAAACAGTTAAAGCATTTGAAATGTTAAGTATTAAGTAAGACCTTGTCTACACTACACAGTTTTGTTGACAAAAGTCAGCTTTCTTTGACAAAACAGTGGAGATATACACACTGAAATGTTCCTCCTGCCAATGTAACGCCCCTGCTATGCCCACATAATAAAACCACCTCAACAAGCGGTGTAAAGCTTTTTGCAACATAGTTAGAGCGATGCAGCATCAGTGTAGACACTCCACTTGGTTTTGTCGCCCTAATTGGCCTCCAGGAGGTATCCCACAATGCCCATCCTGACCACTCTGGTCAGCACTTTGAACTCTGCTTCCCTGAAGGTGCTGAGCCATGCGCCTTTCCCCGATTTAAAGGCCCAGACATTTTTAAAGTTCCTCTTCCTGTTTGCTCGGCATGCGCAGTTCACGTAGCATCTGCCCAGCTGATCAGGCTGGCTTTCTGCAGCAGATGTTTTCTTGCATGGAGCACACCAGAGCTGTTGGATCTGCTGAGTCTATAGGGAGAGGAGGCTGTGTAGTCACAGCTTCACTCCAGCCGTAGGAATTTTGATACCTCTGGGCTGACTGCTGGTGGCATACAGAAGGGGCACAAAAGGGACATGCAGCCGTGTTGTGCTAAAATCAAGGAGCTCCGGCAGGCATACCAGCAGGCAAGGGAGGCCAACCATTGCTTTGGTGTGGCACCGAAGACATGCCGCTTCTCTAAGTAGCTGCACACCATCCTCGGTGGCGACCCCACCTCCACTGCCAAGAGCTCTGTAGATACTTCAGCGGGGATTGGAGGCAGCAGCCAGCAGACTCAACCTCGATGATGAAGTGGTGGATGAGGAAGTAGCGCTCGAAGATGACGTGGAGCAAATGGCAGAGTTGTCTGGTAGCGCAGCGAGTCAGGACCTCTTTTCCACTCTGGAGGGTCTAGCCAGTCCCAACAGTCCAGCTCTGGTGTGCAGGATGCAGGAAAGGGGAGCTCCAGTAAATGCTCATTTTGCTTTGATACTTCATGGTCAGAAGAGATTGAGCTCTCACGTACTTTGTTATATAGTAGAGGAGGGATAAGGGACAGAAATTAACAACAGAGCCTATCCCTCTATGCTCTGGGTCCATGGTAGAAAAGTTTGTTAATGTACACAGGGCTGTCCCTGGAATCCTCCATAGTGATCTCTAGGAAACTTTCCTGTAGGTATTCTTCAATCCTCTGCCAAAGGTCCCTTGGAAGAGCTGCCTTATTTCTCCTCCCACTATATGAAACTTTGCTGCTCCACCCAAAAGTATTTCTGCAAGGATTAGAGCGGCACACAGGCAAGCTGCATATGGAGCCAGTCTGAATCCACATGCATGCAAGAGATGCACACTAAGGGTTACCCTTAGGAGTGAGATATCGGGTTTGAGTGCCCTAGCCTGTGGAAAAGGGTACTAATATTTAAAATAATCTCCCTATCTGCTTGTAGTAACCCCCTTCATGAGCCACTCTTTGTCCCTTCTTGCCCATTCCCCCATATCACCCCCCACCTCGAACTCACCATATTTGGGACTTGGGCCGACTTGTGTTCTAGCCTAGGAACACTGAGAAAGAAGTGTGTATAACTTTTGTGATTCACAGCTCTGAGGACACTCACAATACTGTGTCTATTCACTGTTTCTTTGGCTTCTGCAGATGTGCCCTTGAGGACCCCCTCCTCCACACCAGCGTAGTGCCTCTGTCAGATGAGGGGGTGAACAAAGAGGATATGTTTCATGAAGTGCTGCAGTCAATAGATACAGCACATAGCAAAACAAGAGCAGAGGGAGACAATTAATGAAAAACTCAGCTTGAATAGCCTGGAAAGGACTTAGAAACAGGAGAGGATGATAAAGCTCCTGGAGGGCTAGACAGAGATGATGAAGTCCCTCATTCACCCTGCAATCTGAGCACATCCGGGCACAACTCCCCCTGCAGCCACTACAAAACTCTGCTCCATGC
Organism: Chrysemys picta bellii; assembly: GCF_011386835.1. Classification (NCBI taxonomy): domain Eukaryota; kingdom Metazoa; phylum Chordata; order Testudines; family Emydidae; genus Chrysemys; species Chrysemys picta. The sequence continues at coordinate 134,406,786 of NC_088793.1, read as the reverse complement.
CCTCCCCAAATTCCGCCACCGCATTCCTTGCATGTACCCCATGCACTCCATGCCTAGGGATTGGTTTCCCAATGAAAACTGGAGTTACACACAGCTGTGAGAGCCCTAACCGTGAGACTGTTCCTCATTGTAATGTCCTGTTTGACCAAAATTGTGTTTTTTCCTGTTATTAAAGTGAAATCTTTGAAATAAAATGAGTCTTTATTTTTGAAATACACATATTGATCAGTGCTAACACTGAAACACAGTGGTTATAGGTAGGAATATTTGCTCACTACAATTAACGCTCAGGAAGCAAGCACTACAGAGGTAATTCAAGGCAGCAAATAATCATTGGCTGACCGAATGCATCACTGGGAATCATTGTCAAAATGCTCATTCGAAGTCTCCCTGATTCAAATAGCCTCCTGCTGCGCACCCTAATTGTCCTTGTATCTGGCTCCTCTAAATCAGGAACCAGTCGATCAGCCTCTGCAGTCCATCCCTGGGGAAACTTTTCCCCCTTCACTTTGTAAATATTATGTAGAGAGAGTACAGCAGGCCCCAATGACCATTGGAATATTTTCCTCATTGAGGTCTAACCAGCAAAAAAGACAGTGCCGGCGACCTTTTATTTGGCCAAAGGCACTTTCAATGGTCATTCAGTACCTGCTGAGCCTGTTGCTGAAGCGCTCCTTGCTGCTGTCTAGGTTCCCAGAGTCAGGCTTCATGAGCCATGGAAGCAAGGCATAGGTGGGGTCTCCAATGATCACTATGGGCATTTGCACATCCCCCATTGGATTCTTCTGGTCTGGAAAGAAAGTCCCAATGTGCAGCTTTCTATACACTCCAGTGTTCCTAAAGATGCATTCATCATGCACCTTTCCTGAGCACTCCGGCACTGATGTCAGTGAAATGGCCCTGATGATCCACCAGTGCCTGCAAGAGAAGTAGCCCTTTCGGTTGATATACTCCAATGTAAGATGGTCAAGGGCCAAAATTCAGATATGTGTTCCATCTATCGCCCCGCCGCAGTGAGGGAATCCCATTGCCTCAAAGCCATCAATTATTTCCTGCACATCACTAAGAGCTGAGCTGATGCTGTTGTTACTGTTAAAGTCTGAATTCTGATCACATTTCCTAGAGGATAAAACAAGACACACACACACACACACAAGAGGGGAGAGAAAAGAACAGCAAAGATTCATTTTTTAAAAATGCAGCTTCTGTCTCTGGTGTTGACTTTCACTTGCAACCTCACTGCTGGAAAAGCACAGGCATGGCTCAGAGTCTTATTAGCCATCCAAAGACCTGGCAAACCTGTACCAGTATCAGGCTGTAGATCATTGCGTTTAACTGCCTTTTTCTGGTCAGAAGCTTTCAGCAGCATTGGAAAATATACAATCTTGGCCAGCTAAGCCAGACTTTCATTAGACAGAAGGAAAAAAGAGTAGGATAGGGAAAAGAAATAAGGTGGGTGAGAAATAAGGAAGGAAAAGGATACACAAGAGTGAGTGGGTGTGTCAAAATCTCACATCCCAAGTGATGTCTGGAATTTAGCTGCAGGCAGTGGAGGTGGCAGTGTTATCTGGGCCCCTCTCTTGGCCCGGACTGGTCAGGATGTCTCTTGGGATCAGGATGACAAAGGCCCAACAGTGTTACGGTAGATCCCAGGGTCCCAGGAGATGGTGAGGGTGACAGTCATGATAGTAAATTTCATTGCAGCGGTTGTTGGCAGACAGCTGCTTCTTCTGTTAATGTTCACCAAAAAACCTTTTCTTACTTCTTTTGTTTATCAGGCATGATCTTAACACAGGCCTTGAGTTATATCAATAGGCCTCTCTGTTTGGACTAATTTAGTCTGTCTTTACCTTTTCCCAGAAACATTTACTGTTCTAGGTTATTGGGATACTTTATAAACATTCGTCCACTTTCCCACAGTTAGGCTCAAACATGGGGTGAGTTGGTAGGCCCAATTATCACAACAAAATCTAGGCAAGGAACTGGGATGTTTATCATGATGTAGCTAGGAGTGGGCAGTTCTGGCGGAGGGATATAGGATTGAACTCACCAAGCTACACCTCAGTAAAAACTTCTTGTGCCTTGTCACCACTAGGATTTTACAGCAGAATAGCTAATGCATGTTAGTTATCTTAATATATATATATTTTCTGACAGTGAGGACATACCCTGACTGAAATGCCCACCTGCCATAATCTTCCCTTTGACTGTGCTCTGTTTCACTTTCTTATCCACCTAGCCTCTTTCAAATAACATTATTTAAAAAACAAATATCCCACACACTTTGAATAGATTCATGATTATCAAAAATGGTTTGGAAGTATCATTAGTATTTCACAGGTTAAAATGTTTTCTAAGTAAACCCAATTTGTAAGGGGGAATTTAAACTCAGCTTCCTTGCCATGGACTGAAAAGGAACCTGCTCACCACTTTAAAAAAAAACACACACAAAAACTTTAATTATGTTGCATGTTTTAGTGTGGGTGATTTGCTTTTAAAACCATTTTTCTCCCACTGGTCTTTTCTTTTCCATTTCACTAGAATTACTTTTTCCATGTGCTTTAAATATAGCTGAAATAACATTTGCTGTTTTTTATTTAACAGCTATTTACAGAATATAACTCTTATAATAGAAAATGTCTTCATTTGTGCACTAGCCTCCTCCTCGCTAGAGATGGTTATTGTTGAGTTACAGCCAGTAGAGGGAGCCTAGCTTTTCAATAGGCCCTACAAAATAATAGCTCATTTAAAATCTGAAAGTCTAGAGAATTTTCTGCAACGGTTTCTAATCTTTTTAAAGTAAGTCAAATGTCTGGGCTGCCTACAAACCCAGGCACTATCCCTTATAGTAGTGTCACAATATTCTGTGTTCAATTATCTAAACACCTCTAATAATATGTACTCAAAGGACTTCAGAAACAGGTTTTATGTTGTTTTATTTTACTTGCTGCTTAAAGGAGATAAGCAAAAAGCTTATGCCCGGTTTTGCCTCTCTGTGATGTATAAACAAGGCCCAACAGGTTTTTTGTGGGGAGTCAGGGGTTAAATTGTTTTCTTGCATGCTTTTTGCACTAGAAATTCAGCTTTTGTTTATCCCATTTATCCTGGAAGACAACGCTCTGGATGACTGGAGACAGGGTGACCAGATGTCCCGATTTTATAGGGACAGTCCCGATATTTGGGGCTTTTTCTTATATAGGCTCCTATTACCCCCCCACTCCCTGTCCCGATTTTTCACATTTGCTGTCTGGTCACCCTAACTGGAGAACATGTAGGATCATGACCTTGCAGAGATCAGGCAAGTGACATCTAACTAAGGGGCCGATTCTGCAACCCTTACTCACATGGAGTAGCACTTACACAAGTATTACCATTAATTTCAATAGGACTATTTTCATGAGCAAAGTAGTACTCAACATAAGTGTTAAGAGCTGATGTAAAGAGCTGTTACAGAGGTGTAGGTTGTCCTAATTAGCTTTGGTTACCCTACAAAAAACTGGTTGCAGAATTTACCAGGAGTAGATGCTGCAGGGCAGTAAGTATAGATGAAAGAGTGCTAAAGGGGCTTGTGTTGGATTCACTGTACATTTTAGTGGAGCTGCATCTGAATTTTATCAAAGATAAGTGATTTTTATTCAAACTGTTTAAACTATGCTAGAGAAATGTGTAAATATTCCTCTGCATTAGTGCAGCTCCCAGGCTGCCAGTAATAATAGAAGATGTAGTGTAAGGGCATAGGCATTCTTACCACCATGTCACCAAAGCAGAAAAACAGAGGGTCTGATTCTTGCAATGCTTACTCACATGAGTAGCCCCATTGAAATTAATGCAGCTCGTCACAGAGTAAGGTACTCTTCAGTGTGGGTAGGAGTATCAGAATCTAGCCCTTACAGATTTTCCCAGTGGCGATGCACCTTTTTGTTTTTAACACTTGTTTAACTCAAACACCCTACAAGCAGTTGGAAGAAAAGGTCAGCTTGTTAAAGCTTCAACAGACCCTCCCCTTCCATGAAGGACTAAGAAAGCTCCTAGTCAACATCTGAGTCATCCAAGGTCTTTCAGCAGAATGGGGAAAGCCAGGCTAGAACAGACTGGAAAGCAAGTAGAAAAGAGACCCTTTTAAAAAATTCTTCAGACCATCCCCAAGAAGCTAGGAGAATGGCAAAAGGAAAACTCTGCTTGTGATCTTCATTGCTGCTTTTCTCATGTGTAAAAACACTTGATTATTTTTCTTAAAAGATTTTTTTCCTACTGATTGTTCTTTACATTATAAATATCCTGCCTTGTTTCCTTGGGTTTTTTTCCTGAAAGACTGAAGATCTAGGATGAGAATCTCTCCCTGCTCTGGCCCCTTTACCCCAGTGTAAGAGCTGGAGACAGTGATTTCCCTACAACCCCCCCTCCCCCCGGAATTTCCCCAACCCCCCGCCCAGTTGTGAACTAGTTACATGCCAATTTAGTGACTGTTTGGAGATTTGAATTGAAATTGAAACATTAATACACACTTTAAAAGCATATACAGTGTATGATAAAATACATGTATCTGAAAAAGTATAATAGATTTGAAAAGTATGAACATAGATAGCTTCCTTAATCAGCTGTTGTTTTTATTACATCAGTGCATTCATTTCGGTGATGTTAGCCAACCTAATAATTTCAAATGATGATTTGTAAGCAAAGTCTAAATGAGCTCTCCCTGACAGCTAGTGATGAGCTGGGGGGAAAGGCTTCAGGATCAGATTGTATTTACATTCACACCTAATCTACCTAGGTATCCAGCAAACAGAGCTGTGTTGCCCAAGTGATAGATATTGGCTGGGGTTGGGTTACAAATCACTTGAATGTGGGTGGGGAGGGGGAAGAAATGTTGTTGTTCTTATTGTATGAGTAAAGGGCAGTAGAACTGTACTTAGCCTGTGCTGATTGAGGGCATCAGGAGAGGTCCCCACCACTGTTTAAAGACAGAGCTGAGTAGGCTCCATAGATAGTCTTTTGTTCTGTTAAGTGACCACTGCAGCTGAAATCACTGATAATCAGGTAAAAAGCAACAGAGGGCCCTGTGGCACCTTTGAGACTAACAGAAGTACTGGGAGCATAAGCTTTCGTGGGTAAAAACCTCACTTCTTCAGATGCAAGAAGTGAGGTTCTTACCCACGAAAGCTTATGCTCCCAGTACTTCTGTTAGTCTCAAAGGTGCCACAGGGCCCTCTGTTGCTTTTTACAGATTCAGACTAACACGGCTACCCCTCTGATACTTGATAATCAGGTGTAAGTGCTTAGTCCTGCTGTGGGGATAGAGTTTCTGTGGAAGAGATGGCCCAGACTGCACTAGAAGTGAGGTTCCCCCACTGAGAACTCAGCTGAAATCACTGAGAGCTGGGTGGAACCTCAAGAGACCAACTTGCAGAGGTCACAGTGGCAGATGGCAGCAGAAGGTGACTTTGGCATTGGCAACAGAATGGTGGAGTGAACGGTGGCACAATGAACAGCAGTGGCTAGAGCAAACAGTGAGTAGCTGGAGGAACAAGCAAGGTGCCTTCTTGCCCCCCATCTGGGAGGTGAACTCCTGTGAAAGCACCTCTGAACTCTGAGTCTCCACTGACCAAGGACAACACCGGTGAGTGGGGTATGGTGGAGGAAAAAGTGAGGGGCATGTTAAATAAACGTTTGTTTGTTGGACTTATATTTTAGTGACTTCGCTCCAGAATGCTAGATTTGTGACTGGGAATGGAAACTTATATAAATATGTTTCCTAGTAGGCCATGATTTTTTAAAATGCATTATTTGCCAAGGTTGTTATCTCACATTGTTGCTATCTTGAGAGGCCATTATGTTGGGGAGTTCCTGTACTAAGCATTTTTATTATTATAATTAATTTTTACGTAAGAATGGTCATACTGGGTCAGACCAACGGTCCATATAGCCCAGTATCCTGTCTTCTGACAGTGGTCAAGGCCAGGTGCTTCAGAGGGAATGAACAGACCAGGTAATCATCAAGTGATCCATCCCCTGTTGCCCATTCCCAGCTTCTGGCAAACAGGCTAGGGACACTCAGAACATGGTGTTTCATCCCTCTCCATCCTGGCTAATAGCCACTGATGGACCTATTCTCCAGGAATTTATCTAGTTCTTTTTTTAATCCTGTTATAGTCTTCACAGCATCCCCTGGCAAAGAGTTCCACAGGTTGACTTTATGTTGTGTGAAGAAGTACTTCATTTTGTTTTTTTAAAACCTGCTGCCTATTAATTTCATTGGGCCACTGCTAGTTCTTGTAAAAACAACAAGGAGTCTGGTGGCACCTTAAAGACTAACAGATTTATTTGGGCATAAGCTTTCGTGAGTTAAAACCTCACTTCTTCGGATGCATAGTTCTTGTGTTATGTGAAGGATTAAATAACATTTCCTTATTCACTTTCTTCACACCAGTCAAGATTTTATAGACCTCTATCATATCCCCCCTTAGTCGTCTCTTTTCTAAGCTGAAAATTCCCAGTCATTTTAATTTCTCCTTCTGTTTCATACCCCTAATCATTTTAGTTGCCCATCTCGGTACCTTTTCCAATTCCAATATATCTTTTTTGGGATGGGGTGACCAGATCTGCACACAGTATTCAAGGTGTGCACGTACCATGGATTTATATAGAGGCAATATGATATTTTCTGTCTTATTATCTATCCCTTTCTTAATGATTCCCAACATTGTTAGCTTTTTTGACTGCCGCTGCACATTGAGTGGATGTTTTCAGAGAACTATCCACAATGACTCCAAGATCTTTCTTGAGTATTTAACAGCTAATTCAGACTCCATCATTTTGTATGTATAGTTGAGATTGTTTTCCAATGAGCATTACTTTGCATTTATCAACATTGAATTTCATCTGCCATTTTGTTGCCCAGTCACCCAGTTTTGTGAGATCCCTTTGTAACTCTTCACAGTCTGCCTGGGACTTAACTATCTTGAATAGTTTTGTATCATCTGCAAATTTCACCAACTGACTGTTTACCCATTTTTTCCAGATCATTTATGTTGAACAGTAATGGCCCCAGTACCAACCCCTCAGGAATACCACTATTTCTCTCTCTCCATTCTGCAAACTGATAATTTATTCCTACCCTTTGTTTCCCATCTTTTAACCAGTTACTGATCCATGAGAGGACTTCCCTCTTATCCCATGATGGCTTACTTTTCAAAAGTCAATTTAAATTAAATACATTTTTTTAATTATATTTTTTTAGAAATCTAGACCTGTTATGTGTTTTGGTGTAACTTGCATTATCCTTTTGTTAAATTTGCATTATCCTAACAAAACATTTACTTTATTCATATCTCTTTTTATATATCTCATCAGCCCTGACACCCCCCCTGTAAATTCAAACCCACACACACCCCATTTCAATTCCTGGGGAAACCACTGGCTGGAGAGGTGTAAAGGGTTCTAAAAGCCCCAGATCCAGCCAGGGAGAATTCTCCTATTGCAGGACCTGGGAAAAACAGCAGCAGGTTCTCCTCTGATGAAGTCCCCAAGCAAAGCCCAGTGTAGGGGGCATGCCAGTTGTGGGGCTGCAGCAGGAAAGGTAGAGCCGCAGTGCAGAGATTCTGGATATTTCTGTGCCCAAAGGCAGCCAGGGAAAAGCTGTCATAACTTAGACAGCCCCAGCAAGAGTTGTCTACGTTACACCACAGGTCTCTCTGGCACCAGGAGTATCCCAGAATCAGGAGTATGCAAAAGTGGTTATCGCGACCTCTTACCCCCTGGGGTTGCAAGTTGATGCAGCAAATAATCTCATTCCTAGAGCTTGTCTACAGTGGGGAAACTTTCTATCCAGTTTTAACATTGAAAATCAAGTTATTTGAAACAAGCTGATTAGAGCCACAGTGTGAGGTGACCCAACTCCTTTTTACTGAGCTGGATCCAAGACCACACCTCACTCTGAGGGCTAGAGTAGGACTTAAGCACTCCATAGGCCTTGGGCTAGACTTTTGCACAGGCCTGAAATTCACCCTTCGTTATTAGTTCTCATTTCAGGGACCTGTGAAGTCGAGTCTCTTTTGCCCATCTTTGCACTTCCTCCATGTTCCATGTGAGTTTGTCCTCACACCTTGAAAGCACTTGGCAACACCCACTCCTGCCTATACCTCTGCCTCATTGACTCTTACCTTGTCCCACAGTATCTGTAATACAGCAGCCACCACCAATGCTGGTAGCAATAGCATAGATGCTAGTGCGGCTAGGGCTATTTACCATCAAGTCATGAACATTTGCTCAGTAAAAACACCTGAGCCCTGTTTATACCAGAACTTAGCACCTGTGCAGGTATTAATTTTTCTAATGTAGCCACGGCATAGAGTGTAATGTTGTATGTCAGGACTATTGTCTTATGTTTTACCACCTGTAGTGTTACTCCTGGGAAGCACTGGGTACATTTAAAGTGCTCTCTAAATGAATAAATGCTGGATAAAACTTTGTAACAATTGTGTATTGATTTCTACTGCCTCTTTTTATTAATGAAAAGAACTTTCTGTCCCTTACTGGCTAGATTACACTGTAAAATTCTATATAAAATAATTAAATAACAACTTCCCTTGTTTTCCCCTCAGAGATAACATACACATTAATTAAAATTCCATTTAGGTTGTCACTTAAAGCCTTGTACTGGATTTTCCCTGCCCTCAGTTGACTGAACCCTGCTTCTTGGTGGGCAATGGCGGCTGTGTGAGGCAGGGAAAACTCCCCAGTCAGGATACCAAGAGGAGAGGGGAAATGAGGAGTTGGTAGGACTGGATCTATCTAGCCATCCTCCCCTGGGGATGGAACCTCCCTACACCTCACCACAGAGCCTCCTTCAAGTCATCTGCAATGCTTGGGAAGTGTCCGACCCTTAGGGTTACCATACGTCCGTATCTCCCCGGACATGTCCGGCTTTTTAGTTGTTAATTGCCGGCTGGGAGGAATTTTTAAATATATAAAAATGTCCGGAAAATACGGACATATGATAACCCTACCCACTAACCCCTCTCCTCTTGGGGTGTCAGCTCGCTTAGCCTGCAGATTGCAACTTCCCCTGTGCTGCTGCAACCCTGCGCCCCAAGGCTAGGAGCGGTGGTGTCTCTGCAGCCAGCTGCTGGTGCGGGGGACCCGTGGCCGCATCTCCCTTCTCCGAGTATCCCCCGTGGCTCTGGCAGAGCCTCAGTCTCCCCTCTCCGTCCCGGCCGTGCAAGGAGCCCCCCCCCCCCCCCCCCGCCAGCAGTCCGTGCAGCCGAGGCTGCCTCCCCCCCGGCGGAGCTGCTGCCTGGGGGCGGGTCCCAGCGCAAGGGAAAGTTTCTCGGCACATGGCGGCGGCTCCCGGGAGCCCGAGCTCCCCCACCCGGTAAGGGCCCGTGCTGCAGCGCCTGCCACAGCCTCGCCGGGTCTGGCTGGGAGCGGGGTGGAGGCTCCCCTGAGGGAGGTGAAGGGTGGGGGACTCTGAGGTGGGGGGGATTCTGAGGGGAGGGGGCTATGGGAGGGGGTGGGGGGCTCTGAGGCAGGGGCTGTGGAGAGTGGGGGGGCTGTGGAGGGCAGGCTCTCAGGAGAGGGGGCACTGTGGAGAGCAGGTGGCTCTGGGGTGAGGCCTGGGGGGGGGGGTCTGGCGGGAGGGAGGAAGCGGCTCTGGGGTGAGGCTTGGGGGTTCCGGCGGGTGGGAGGCGGCTCTGGGGTAGGGTTACCATAAGTCCAGATTTTTCCGGACATGTCCGGCTTTTTGGTCCTCAAATCCCCGTCCGGGAGGAATTTCCAAAAAGCCGGACATGTCCGGGAAAATAGGGAGGCGTGGTAAGGGGACCGCCTCCTCCCCGGGCTCCAACTTTCCCGGCTCCTGCCGCTCTCCACCACAGCGGGGGCCGAAGCAACTTCCCCAGTGCAGCAGCAACCAGGGGGTGGGAGGGAGGAGGGGGAATGCGGGGTGCTCAGGGGAGGGGTGGAGTTGGGGTGGGGACTTTGGGGAAGGGGCGGAGTTGGGGCGGGGCCAGGGGTGGAGTGTTCTCTTTTTTGCAGTATTCAAATATGGTAACCCTACCGACCCTGATGGTTTAAACTTATGATCTGCCAACAAGCTTTTTGTATGTGTCCTGGGAGTGGGGGGAGGTTTGGGATTTCCAGCATCTCTCTAGGTCTGCTTGACATCATCCTCTCCACCCAACCTCTCTGCACCCTAACTTATGTCCCCCACCCAAAACTTCTGTGCTGCAAGTACTACATTTAAACTCTGAAACATAACAAAACAAAATGAAACATGCCACCCTACCCCTGAATTCCTCCCAAAGGGGGGGGGGGGCTAGCATCTCATCTGACCCATAGTCCATGTCTCTAAATTCAGACTTTGAAGGATTTCTTAGGCTCTTCTGACTGCCTCCAAAACCTCAAGACTTTTATTGGGTCAACCTTGTCAGTGACAACAAATGTAGAGCAGAGATAGAGAGGAGAAATGCACCCCGACCAGGGAGGCTGCAAATAAAGTTCTTGAATTCCAGGCCAACCCATCTCAATTCAATTAAAGTAGGAAATATATTGTTTTTGAACAGCTAAAATAAACCTGTAGGGTTGGGGAGGGGCAGATGTCAGACAGGCAGAACTGCAGGTTTTGCAGACACCCCTTGGAGGCAGGAAGGCATATTACCAATCCATATGTTACCTGATGCATCAGTTGCTCTAGCTCATGTTGTGTAATTATTTGCAGGCATCCTGCTATTGTTTTACAAAAGTAATATCTCTGCTGTTTGTTTTGTTCTTACTTTAACCTGACACGTCGTTTCATAGCTTCCAAGCAGAGGAAGCTTTACTCTTAAGGAGTGGGTTATATTATTTCCTATCTTTAGAAGACCAATGAATGGACACAGAAGCAGGATCTTTGTCTTCCTTACTGGAAACATGTGCACTTCCCGCAGCAGTTAGTTTTGGAAGAGAAGTGATTGCTATTGCTATTACATATGCTTTCTTCTAGCACCCTATGCCATATCTAGGGCATCAAAAGCCCTGCACAGTAAAAGTCTGTGTACTCCCAAGCGGCAGCCAGCACTCAACCCCAAGGATACCAGTCAGTGTCAGTCAAAACCTTGATTATCTGTAACTGCTTTTCTCACTGGTCCAGCAGGTTTAACAACCTCCCACACTGCATTACAATTCCTTTGGGGGTTTTTATTGCTGCAGGTGACGCTCAAAACTCAGGAAAACCCCTGCTGTGCTGGTGCCACTATGTCTCATTTTATCTAAGGCACAGTTGAGGCCTTATTTATAAAGGGTCCTTACTCCTGAAGAAGAGCTCAGTGTAAGCTTTCAGAGTAGCAGCCGTGTTAGTCTGTATCCGCAAAAAGAAGAACAGGAGGACTTGTGGCACCTTAGAGACTAACAAATTTATTAGAGCATAAGCTTTCGTGCATCCGAAGAAGTGGGCTATAGTCCACGAAAGCTTATGCTCTAATAAATTTGTTAGTCTCTAAGGTGCCACAAGTCCTCCTGTTCTTCTTCTTTCAGTGTAAGCTTGACTCTCTGACCAACAGAAGCTGGTCCAACAAAAGGCATTACCTCACTCACCTTGTCTCTCTCATTCCAAGCTTCACGTCTTTATTGCTTCTGCTAGCTACCTTCTTTTCTTCTCACTAAATAACAGTTGGCTTTCATGCAGTGAGGCACAGCTGCAGTCTACTTTTGCGAGGGGTGAAAGTTGCCTCTGAACAGGTTTGTGAAGTTAAAGCGATTATTGAAAACAAATTCTCTCTCCCCACCCCTTTCACACTAGTTCTTGCTTGTCTGCTGTGGAAATGTAGGTGTACGTAAAAAAGACAGTCTCAACATCTTTAATTATAAGACAAACCATCTCCCTATTGGTTGGAAGCAAAGAACTAATAAAAGTGAACTAAAAATGTATACATTTGTTCCATGTATTAGGTTATATTCCCACAATGGCTGTGCCTATGTTTCTAAACTCAACTCCTTGTTTTAGCTGGGTGGAGCCTTATTACAAGTGGGACTTTCCATGGGATTAACTAGCACGGAAGCAAACGGCAATAAATACAGTAATAATTTGCTTGTCTCTAGCACCTTTCAGTCATTACTCGTAAAGTCCTTTGCAAGTATAATTTTAAAAGCCTCACAACACCAGGTCAGTATTATACTCCTTTTACAGAGGGGCAAAGTAAGGCTTAGTGAGCTTGTGATTTGCTCATGGTGACACAGCACAATTGATGTCAAAATTAGAACCCAGGAGCCTTAACTTTTGTGCCCTCCTTTAAGCACTACAGTCTAATGCAGTGGTTCTCAAACTTCATTGCACCGTGACCCCCTTCAGACAACAAACTACTACATGACACCAGGAGGAAAGACCGAATCTGCCCGAGCCCTGCAGCTCCGGGGGGGGGGGCAAAGCTGAAGCCCAAGGGCTTCTGCCCTGGGCTAGGGGCCTGTAACCTTAGCCCTGGGCGATGGGGCTTGGGCTTCAGACTTGCTGGGGTCCAGGGCCAACATCAGCCTCACAACCCACTTTGAGGTCTAGACCCACAGTTTGAGAACCCCTGGTCTAGTGGATCGCAATTTATTTACCGCTGTGGGTTCCATATGCAGCTCCCCATGTATTAAGTGAGCTGCATCTACACAATCTATATCTACTTGTATGGCCCTGAGGATGTCACGTGGGCTGCAGCTGTGTGCTGATTGGGCCACAGGTTGAGAACCACTGCACTTGACCATACTCATTACATAGCTTCAAAGTGCTACCAGGCAGCAATGTTATAATCCAAGTAAAATGAAAATATGAGTACATAGATATAAACTCTTGCTTGCTCTCTCTTTTGGATTTTCCTTGAGATGAAAGGAATCAATAACCTATACTACTAAGCCCCCCACTGCATTCTCCATGTTCACTTAATCCTTAGCTTCTTGACTGGGAGCCAAGAAACTAAATTCTCTCTTCAGAAGACTTGAATGGGAGTTGCATGTGTGTGTGAATTTGGCCCAAGGGTGCCATTTAGTGCCAACTATGGTGACCGATGGCTTTTGTGTGATATTGGACACTTTGTCTCTTGGAAACTGGACCACCACCAAATTCATTACACAATAGCCAGGGAATCACCATCTTATAATAGCAAAGCCTGCGCCACTATCTGCTCTCACCCTTACCACATGTGGTTCTAGAGTTCTTATTTAGTGGTGCTAGGTTTCAGAAGCCAGTCACTTTTCTTCAGTAAGGTTATTTGTAATTTGCAGACCTACAGTAGTTGTTATCTCTGGGAACCACTAAGAAGGTGTGTGTATTTAAAAAAAAAAAAAAAATCAGTCCGGTCTAGGACCTAATGGATAGGTAGTCCACATCACAAACTCTTTATTACAACCTGCACTCTAGAAGGTAGTCTCTGTGGAGTGTTCAAGCAGGGAGACTGATCTGCACGCTCACCCATGAGGTCCAGCTATGCTAGAAAGGTGACCCATTACTGATACAGGTTTCAGAGTAGTAGCCGTGTTAGTCTGTATCCGCAAAAAGAAGAACAGGAGTACTTGTGGCACCTTAGAGACTAACAAATTTATTCGAGCATAAGCTTTCGTGGACTACAGCCCACTTCTTCGGATGCATATAGAATGGAATGCATCCGAAGAAGTGGGCTGTAGTCCACGAAAGCTTATGCTCTAATAAATTTGTTAGTCTCTAAGGTGCCACAAGTACTCCTGTTCTTCTTATTACTGATACAGGTAATCTAAGGGCAGAATTCAGAGGAAGTTTGGCTTTGTGGTTAAGGCAATAGGACTCAGGAGTTCTAGTCTCAAATCCCAGTTTCTTGTTTGACCTTTCTTTGTCTCAGTTCTCCATTTGTAAAACAGGGATAATACTTTCTTCCCTCAATTCCATCTTGTCTATTTAGATTACAAGATCTTTGAGGCAGAGGCTCTCTCTTACTGTGTTTTTTGTGCAGCACCTAACACAGTGGAGCTCTTGTCTCAGTTGGGGCCTCCCCCCAGATGCTACTGTAATACAAATAAGAATAATAAATTGGGCCTGCAACAGGAATCTAGTTAACAATTCTGTTACTGATACACAAAGAAAAATAGACAGCTCCATGACTCATACTGGCATTGCAGAACCATCAGGAGTAAACAACAAGATCTCATTTTTTGTCAGTAAAGCCATGCAATATGATTCTGAATGCACACAGAACAGCTGAGCCAGGAGGTTTTACAGTGTCCCTTTGAGCAGAACTGCACTTTAGACAGCCACTGTAAAATAACTCCAAGTTTTCCAGTACAATTTGTTCAACCTTAGGTTAAATGTCACCTTTAACTCGGCAACAGATTTATTTACTGCTTCTCCCCAGGGTGGCTGCTTCATTGTGTTTTGGAAGGCAAGTGACAACTGCTACAAAGTTCCAAATTAAGTACATTAAATGTACTTCTTTCCCTGCCTGGGAAATCACATCTCTCTTACAAACCTCTTAAAAAAAAAAAAAAAGCAAAGCTTTACAATTCTGTAGTACTTAATCAACCCAGGCACAGAAATGTCCATTCCTTACCTGAGTGAAGTAAAGATTCATCAGTGTCAGTGTGAAAAACTGGAGGCAAACTGGGAAGCAATAGAGAAGCCAGAAGATGAAGGGTCTGAGAGAGTTTGCTGTGACAAAATCTTTGAAGTAAAATGAAAAGAGCACAGTCCTAAGCGAGGCCCAAAATAGGCACAGAAACAGAAAGACCGTTTGGTAACTGAACCTCTTGTGCCTGTAGTGGAGGACCAGCCAAAGCTGGACGTAGATGAACACAAAGAGGAGGGAATAAAAAACAGTATATACAGTGGTCAGGCCCAGCTTCACATACGGCGGGACAGCTGGTGTCAGGGTCGGTGGCAGGGTGTCATTTTTCAGTGGGTCCCACTCAGAGGCCTCCATTTGAGATCAGAAATCGTAAAGAGTTGCTTGTTAAGTTTGGCTGCTTCTGCTCCTGCTTCCTCCTCCTTTCATCTTCCTACAGCAGCATAGGAACCAAGAAAATGAGAGAGAGAAAACAAGCTGCACTTCCTCTTTGGCAGCTCACTGACGGCTGGTAGCACATGATCACAATTCAGAATGATTCATTAGGGCTGCCTGTGTCAGCAATTGGCAGGGAACGATTCTGAAGGCTGCAGTGCTCTTTGCTGATGTTTGTGGACAACCCCTGCCCATCCTTCTGAAAACAAAAACCCATCTCCTCCCTGTGCAACTTATAACCAAACCCCTTCCTAAACATGCTATCTTGATTTAAGATGAGGTCAGTAACACTGGTGTGTTATGTAGGAAGCAGCTACTTGATGTTTTTACTAGTGATAGCCAGGTCAGATGCTGTGGTTTTAGTTTTTTTTTTTTTTTTTTAACAAGCAGCTTATTTGCTAGTGTTTAACTAAGAAGACTTTTTTAGGAACCTTTATTCAAAACACTGCAGTAAGCTGTAGTGCTCTGGATCTTCATTACAGAATCCTGCAGTGCTTGGTAGGGAATATACAATTCACACTGCAAACTGAATGGTCATCTTATCCAATAGCCTCTCTCTCTGTTAGTGGCCAATATCAGATGTTTCAGTGGAAGGGGTGCAAAAACACATAAGACCTAGTGTTGCCAACCCTCCAGGATTGTCCTGGAGTCTCCAGGAATTAAAGATTAATCTTTAATTAAAGGTTATATCATGTGATGAAACCCCTGGGAATATGTCCAACCAAAATTGGCAACCCTGCTAAGGCATCAACCTAAATGTATTGTCTGCCTCTTAACAGGAACAAAAGAAAAACACTAAATGCCAAAATGTGCTAGAGCATAAGTGTCATTGCACAGGATTTCCCTACTCAAATATTTTCTACCTTGGCCATCTCTGGGACAATAATTGATTGGAGATGCTTATTGGTAAATATGCAGCCATGACATTGGGATTAGTTTTATAAAATAACACTTTCCTTTGTGGGCATTTCTTATGTTGTGAATGTTTGTCATATGTGGATGAGTCTTGGGAAGTGAAACTGAGTGGTTTTGACATCTGCACTATGAAGAGATAAAGTTCTCAAACAGGGCCGGCTTTAGGCCAATTCCACCAATTCCCCCGAATCGGGCCCCGCGCCTAAGAGGGCCCCGCGCTCAGTGGCAGGGTCGCCCAGAGTTGGGGGCAAGTGGCAGAGAATCCCTTCCCTGGCTAGTGGCACCTTTTTAATTTTTACTCACCTGGTGGCGCTCTGGCTCTTTGGCGGCACTTTGGTGGCAGGTCCTTCAGTGCCGCCGAAGACCCGGAGCGAGTGAAGGACCCGCTGCCAAAGACTAGGAGCGCCGCCCGGTGAGTACAAACCCCACGTGTTTTTTTTACGCGTTTGTTTTTTTAGTCATCCCTGTCGGGGCCCCATCGAAACTGTTCGAATCGAGCCCCACACTTCCTAAAGCCGGCCCTGTTCTCAAACACCTCAAAGTCATGTAGAAAGTTATTTAAAACAAAACAAAAAACCTGGCTAAGGCAGGTGCAGAGTTAATGTTCTTGCTGGGTTTTGTTTTATTTTATAATCTACAATAAATTGATTTGAAAAGAACACCCCTGGACTAGTTCCAAGGGAATCCCAAATTTCCTGTGAGCAGTGGGAGCATCTGCTTTCGGCAAAATATTCCTACTAAATGGCTATTATCAAAGGCTTTTGGGATATGAGCAACGGAGGAGATAAATTTGGAATTATGTTATGAAAAAACCTACCTGACAAATATCTGCAGACGGAAAGGATGACATGCTAACTTCTGCCTCGCTGAAAGAATATGGTGATGGTGATGATGACTATGAACAATAAGTATGTCTGTTGCATGCATAACTTGGGATGGCACTTTAAAGAGTTTTTTTTTTTTTTTTTTTTAAAGATGTTGGCCCTGCCCTGAAACTATTCAAATCTGGGTGTCTAAAGCTATGCTCTTATTAGGCACCTAAATATAAGTGGCCTTATTTTCAAAGGTGCTGAGCAATCCCAGATCCCATTGGCTTGAAAGGGATTTATGGATGCTCAGTGCTTCTGAAAATAAGGCCACTTATATTTAGGTGCCTAAATATGGATTTAGGAGGCTCGCTTTAGGCATCCAGGTTTGAGGACTTTTGGATAAAGAGCCTACCGTAAGGTTCTGAGCACTTCCTGAGATGTGCTGAGTGGCCTAAACTCCCACCTCTCAGGAGACCCTAAACTACCACATAGGATAAGGCCCTAAATTAGACACACCTAGAATATTAAGATGGACAAAGGAAGGGGTTAGGGGAAGGAGGGGTGAGTGTAAGACAAATTAAAATGATGAGTCTTATAACTGCAAATGAATCGTATAAGGTCTGAGAGAGAAATTGCAGTGACACACTCAAGATGCTGTGAAAGTAGGATTAAAATTGTGGCCCTAGCATCAATAATCCCTGGATTTAACTTTAAATAAGCACCTGGCATGAAATAAATAAGATTTATAAGGGCAGCCACAAAACAAGTAAAACTCTGTAGGCAATCAGATTGGGTTTCTAAAAGCGACTAATGGCATTCCAGAAGTGTCACTTTCATTACATGAGGGTGGGGAAGAACAAGGAGTTTGGATTAGAGATGAAACAGTATATACAGCAACTGAAATAGATATACTCAAAAATAGTTCAAAACAAACTACAACAACTCAGTGCATTTAACTCACACTCCGCTAGATGGAGTCCTCAACGCACACAGTAAAAGATTGGAGCAGGGTAATTTACACTGTCTGATTTAAGTTTCTGAATTACATCCAAGCAAAATGCAGATGAGTTTTGAGTGATGTCACAGTCATATATGGGGCTTCCTTCTTGGGCAACCTCACAGGAACTCTCCTCTGCAATATCCAGTGACTGTAGCATGCAAGTTACTGCTGGAGGTTCTGCAGGTCTAGCAAGGTCAATACTCTGCTGTCTGGGGCAGTTAATATGATCAGAGTCTCTGGCACCTCTTTCAGAGTAGATTCATAGATTCTAGGACTGGAAGGGACCTCAAGAGGTCCAGTCCCCTGCCCACATGGCAGGACCAAATACTGTCTAGACCATCCCTGATAGACATTTATCTAACCTACTCTTAAATATCTCCAGAGATGGAGATTCCACAACCTCCCTAGGCAATTTATTCCAGTGTTTAACCACCCTGACAGTTAGGAACTTTTTCCTAATGTCCAACCTAGACCTCCCTTGCTGCAGTTTAAGCCCATTGCTTCTTGTTCTATCCTTAGAGGCTAAGGTGAACAAGTTTTCTCCCTCCTCCTTATGACACCCTTTTAGATACCTGAAAACTGCTATCATGTCCCCTCTCAGTCTTCTCTTTTCCAAACTAAACAAACCCAATTCTTTCAGCCTTCCTTCATAGGTCATGTTCTCAAGACCTTTAATCATTCTTGTTGCTCTTCTCTGGACCCTCTCCAATTTCTCCACATCTTTCTTGAAATGCGGTGCCCAGAACTGGATACAATACTCCAGCTGAGGCCTAACCAGAGCAGCGTAGAGCGGAAGAATGACTTCTCATGTCTTGCTCACAACACACCTGTTAATACGTCCCAGAATCATGTTTGCTTTTTTTTTTTTTTTTTTTTTTTTTTTGCAACAGCATCACACTGTTGACTCATATTTAGTTTGTGGTCCACTATAACCCCTAGATCCCTTTCTGCTGTACTCCTTCCTAGACAGTCTCTTCCTATTCTGTATGTGTGAAACTGATTTTTCCTTCCTAAGTGGAGCACTTTGCATTTGTCTTTGTTAAACTTCATCCTGTTTAACTCAGACCACTTCTCCAATTTGTCCAGATCATTTTGAATTATGACCCTGACCTCCAAAGCAGTTGCAATCCCTCCCGGTTTGGTATCATCCGCAAACTTAATAAGCGTACTTTCTATGCCAATATCTAAGTCGTTAATGAAGATATTGAACAGAGCCGGTCCCAAAACAGACCCCTGCGGAACCCCACTTGTTATGCCTTTCCAGCAGGATTGGGAACCATTAATAACTCTGAGTACGGTTATCCAGCCAGTTATACACCCACCTTATATTTGCCTAGTTTATGGATAAGAATATCATGTGAGACCGTATCAAATGCCTTACTAAAGTCTAGCACTTGAGAGGCCTAGTCATACTGGAACTGGCACCATGTGGATTCTCTCTCCAGTTCCTCTCAGCCAACTCTGTATCCCAGTCCAGAAACTTCTCCCCTAGATTTGATGCCAGATACATCTCCCTCCCTTCCCCCCCCGCTTCATTCATATTATCCCTTCCCCACAAGAGGGCCTGTGGCAAAGAGAGGGACATGATACACTCCCCAAGGGTATGTCTACAGAGCAACTAGACACCCATGGGTGGCCCATGCTAGCTGACTTGGGCTCGCGGGTCTCTGGTTGCAGGGCTATTTTATTGCTCTAGGTTCTAGAGCCTGTGCTCTAGACTGAGCCCAGAAGTCTACACAGCAATGAAACAGCTCCTCAGCCATAGCCCCGCACGCCCGAGTCGGTTGGCATGGGCCAGCCGCGGGTGTCTAGTTGCTCTGTAGATATACCCAAAAGTCTCCACTACACTGATATGAGAGAGAGATTTAAAAAAAAAAAAAAAAATTTCAGCAAATAGTTTATTTGCTGGAAAATGCAGTTTTGATCAACTTAAAACCATTTGCAAATTCGTGTTGAGTTCGAGGAATAGTTTTGAACTGAAATATCACAAAGGTTTGGAAATGTTGAAATTAAATATTTTTGTTTTGACCTGGCTTGACATTATTTTCAATTTACTGAAAATTTTGAAAAAT
This sequence comes from Chrysemys picta bellii, assembly GCF_011386835.1. NCBI lineage: Eukaryota > Metazoa > Chordata > Testudines > Emydidae > Chrysemys > Chrysemys picta. The sequence continues at coordinate 134,387,012 of NC_088793.1, read as the reverse complement.
GTTATTTTCAGTTTGTCCCAAAATGACACCTTTTTTTGATATTTTGGAATTGCCAGTGAACAGAAATAATCTATCATTCACCCAGGTCAACTTATACATGTTATGTAGCGGCCAGGATGCAAGGATAATGGGATACAGAGGCTTACAAACTCTTCCATTGTCCTCAGCAAAGATATTCCCAGAACTGTTGCTTGTGACTAACATTAAAGGTGAAACATGATGCCTCGTCACATTTTATCAGTGACCTATAACAAATGTTCACATCTTATGCTGTCAAACTTTAACTCACTAAATGAGTGTAAAAGCATCTCTGGAATACCAATAGTTCAACACCAATATTTTCCAACTCTTGTATTTGAGTTGCCCTCGAACCAGAACTTACTGTGAAAATGTAGAAGCCAAAACCCATTGCTGTACAACAATAATTATGGTTTCACTTAGTGCCCCTGGGGCCTCATCAGGGAATTTCTTATTAGGCCTAACCTCCTGTTCCTATGCAGATCTTGTAAAGCATGGGGGCTTCAGCTATGGGTTGTCCCTCATCAGGCTCTGAATATCTGGGGACATTCTAAAATTCTGGAGATTCAGGTGCACTACTGTCATCTCTCCAAAGGATGAAACGGTAGGGCAGCCTTAGGGGTCAAACTGCTGTCTGGCTCAGCTGACATACAGTTCTGTGACTCTATAGTTCCAACAGCTGGTAACACAGACTCAGGAGCATCTGGATCCCTGCAAGCTGAAATGCTGCTTTTCTGGATAGACACTCCTCTTTGGAGTCAGTGGAAACTAGAGTCTGCTGGCTGAAATGTCAATGAAACAATGTGTGTGGACAGTACACTCTGCATTGGATGACTGTCCTCCCCCCAAGTATACTTTAAAATGTCGTTTGTTTTGTTTGTTTTTTAAATCAGCTTTGCAGGACCTGGCCAGTGGGCAAAATGTGATTTTGATTTAAAATGTTAAGTCCTGAACCATCTTCACATTTGACTTTATACACTGGCAGTTCAGACAATTTTTCTCCAGATACGTAACTGTGTTGTCCATCCAGCTAAGATCTTGTGTGTATTTGGATTACCCATGTTTCTTATGAATGCCTGGGCCTCTCAGAGTATCTCCTGAGCTCTAACCCAAGAATCATATCAGGTTTTATTAGTTTATCCCTTTTTAGAGGCTGCTTCTGTAGCAATTCTATAAGACTCTTGCAATTACTGTTTTAATTTGAGAGTATAATGAAAGAAATTGTCGGAGGCTGCTCCGTTAGCTGAGACCCTAAAGCACAGGTTAGCTGGCAGACAAGCGTCTTACCCAAATATAAGAGAATAGAATGAGAAGCTGGTTGCATCAAGTCTTGTGCAGTTATACACAGCCTTGGACACTGAAGTGCTTATTCCACTTCTGCTTTTATTCTGCACAAATCCTCTGTGTGAAGACTGTGATCACTAAAATTAACATCCTGACCCCTGTCATTTCTATTCAACAAACTGTGGGCCTGAAATCTGCTGGTGAGAGATAAGACCAGTCTGCTGAAGGGGCTGATGGAGGGTGGAAATATTAACCGTGTTTTGGGACTGCCCAAGCTGAGACCTTACACCATGGAGTTGGGAGGTAATTCCATACAGCTCTGGGCTGGGGTAACAATACCAGGGATACTGCTTTCACTTACTAGTGCCTCAATCCTAGGGAGATATTAAAAAAACTGGAGAGAATTCAGGGAAGAACAACAAAATGATCAGGGGATAGCCATGTTAGTCTTTATCCCCAAAACAACCAGGAGTCCGGTGGCACCTTAAAGACTGACAGATTTATTTGGGCAGAAGCTTTCGTGGGTAAAAAAACTCACTTCTTCAGATGCATGGAGTGCATATTGTATTATATTAATTATAATGCCTGCATCTGTAACTTTCACTCCATGCATCTGAAGAAGTGAAGGTTTTTTACCCACGGAAGCTTATGCCCAAATAAATCTGTTAGTGCCACCGGACTCCTTGTTGTCAAAATGATCAGGAGGCTGAAGGGATGGGTATAGTAGTAGAGATTGAAAGAGCAAAATAAGTGACAACTAAGTTGGAAGACATGGTACCTAGACATTTCTGAAGGGTGTAAACACCAAGAAGAGAGAGAAATAGCATGAAAGAGCACCTGTGACTGATTTATTTTGTATCTTTTTCAACTCTGATTTCAGAGTTAACAGCCCATGAGGTGAATGGGAAAGTTCACACTTCTCTTAAGGGCCTGAATGAGAAAGAAGAGTCTTGTTTACATTGGCCATCAATTAGCCAGATGTGATCATTTTGAATCTACCAGGCATTTGCAGAAGAGTGATCATACAGGCTGGTTTAGAACATTTTCCATTGGGATGTTATGTGACTCCTAACTTAATTTACAGAGACTGGGGTCCAGAGACCCCAGTGAGGCTTAAAACTCTAGTTAATACAGGATTTTAAGGGGACGTTTGAAGCCTGAAAGGCCATCAAACAGTATTCAGTGCAACTCTGAGATTAGAAAATAAAATAATGTTGAGAATATAATGCAATCACCATGGATATTAATTCATCAGGTTTTGCCTCCCTGAATATATAGCATCCCCCTATATAATTATTTCACTAAATTAAACAGTAAAACATCATCTGAGTGAGACACTGAATGTTTCAAATGCTTTTCACATCATGGGTTTTGGTTTCAGTGCAACCCATGTGCATGTTAGAACCCATTGAGTTTTGCCTGTAAATATGTAAGAGAAGCTTGTTAATAAGGTCAATAGTGGGCTTTCACATTTTTACCGTTTTATTTTAACGGTATCAGCATCTTCTCAGGATGGTGCAGAATGCAGCCTAGGTCGGTGAGCTGGAAGCTAACATGCTGAGGAAGCAAATGTACCAGTAGGAGCTTGCTGTTTGTTTTGTTGCTGGTGAAGGTGAGGGAGTAGAGGAGAGAGGCCAGTCTGCTCAATAATGTCAGACTGTCCTAAAGGGGTATGCTAATAGGCCTCATATCTCCCTCTTTCTGGTGTAAAGCTGAGGAAAAATAAAACTCTTGACCTCCAAAGATCAGTGGATTTTATTCCTTCTGCTGCATCTTCTCCTCTTTGTGGGCGACAGGAGCTGCATAGAAAAACTAGGGAGTTTTGTGCTGCCACCAGTTCCTGCAGCAGCCCAAGATCCACAGCTATGAACTCCCCTAATCCCATGGATCTCATTTGTGGAAGTATACTACCCAGTGTGGTTCTTGGCATCTACAAGCAATGGCAACTTGGCTGACTTCTTGCTACGCTTCCACTGGCCTCACCCCAGCCACCTCTGATCATGTGATCTATGCCGCATGGTGGTCACATGGTGAATAGCAGAATTTAATGCTGCTTTGACTGGAAACGTAGACCATTATTAATTGTTATGCAGGAAAAGTAGAGGCATGTCCACATAAGCCAAACCAGACACAATAAACAGAGAAAATAGCTTTTGTTGTTGCTCTGGGTAATAAGGAATCAAAGTAACTTCTGTTTTTTTGTTTCCCATCTCTCTCTCTCTCCTTCATTTACAGTGTCCTTGTGCAATATCTTTCTCTGACTTCCTCAGATGCCTGAATTCCTCCCATCAGACCAAGACCAGTCTCTGGATTAGAAGAAAGGTAAAAATACTCCAGAATTCATGGTCATTTCTTTAGTCATTCCCCTGAATTGGAGTTTGCCATAGAGTTTTAAATGCCTCATTCTTTACTACAACAGAGATATCAGACCACCTCCCTGCAGCTCAACAACTTCAAATTCTCCACTGTCCTGGGCAAAGGATTGTTTGAAAAGATAAATTCCTAAAGAGCTTAATAGAAGAAGATATGAGAAAGGGAAAAACTTAGCTGTGTAGCAATCGTTCATCCTGAATTTCAGATGCTGCGGGCCAATCATGGGTCCCCAATACAGATAGATGGAATCAAAGCGTTTAAGATATCAGATATCCTGGCAAGATGTGGCACGGAAAGCTCAACTGGAAGCAAATCAGTAGCTGTGCTACGTGAAAACATGGATGTTTCCTCTAAGCAGAATCAGGAATTTGACTTTATTACATAGCTGATACCTAGATACTGCAAGATTGGTGCCCTCTAAATACCAAGGATGGATTAATACAGAAGGAATAAACCGACTCTGTTGGTTTGCAGACTCACTTTCAAGAAGCACATATTGGAAGCCATCAGTCAGAAGCAGCACCCATTTATAATACAGCTTTTTGGTTGCTTCCAAACTGCTGAGCATGTGGAATGAGCTTGGAATATGCTTCCGGTGGGACACTTCTGATCTCTGCTCAGTTTGGGCTCTTCTCCGAGTTTATGGACTATAAAAGTGTCTTTTGGATCCAGCTCCTCTGTGCCATTAAATATTTGGAGGTTCTGATGGAAACTAAACAATATGCTGAGAACTAGTTTTCTCAAAGGAAAAAACATCTCCTGGAAGATGGGCTTCCCCTATGAGCATTAGATTCCATTAGCTGTCCCTGGCATGTGCCTTTTATGCACTAAAAATCTCTATATAGCCCTCATGATAAACCAGATTTATTTTTCTAACCTTATTTGGGTCATACTGTGTAGTCAACAACAATACAAATGTAGGCATCTACCCTATAATCCTTATGCAGACAAAGCTTCCAGTGACTTCAAAGAAAGTATAGCATGTACATAGAGGGCAGGATCCAGCCCTCACAGGATAATCAGATTAATCCAAAATACAAGTAGCTTTAAAGCATGAAATTGCTGGTTGATACTTTTAGGTGCTATTTCCATGGGAAAAAATCCTTCTGGGAGCCCCCCAAAATGCTAGGTCAATGACTGGGTGATTGAACGGGACTGATTTAATTAACCAACAGAGTCAGAGCTTTGGTGTCTTCTTTGCCACCTTGGACTTTTGTGTAAAGCTTTGTCTGGTAGCCTTAAGATTGTGTCAGACAGTTCTACAGACTCCCATCTCTCTCAGACCTAGGGCCCAATCCTGCTCCGACTGATGGTCCATTGACAAATCTCCCATTACACAATGAATTGTGAAACTCCCATTGATTTCTATGGGAGCAAGATCAGGCCCAATAAGACATCGCTAAATTCCTTTTCTAAGAAGACTTTTAAATCCTGATGTTTCTGACCAGGCTGCTGAGACTCCCTCATCCCTCATGGGATAATTCTGTATGATTTAAAGCAGGATTTTGCAACCTGCCAATCAAAGGTTGAAATGGATTTGTTGCCTTTCACTATCTGAACAGCTCTGTGCAACCTGCATTGTCCTCGGCATCCAGTATCTTCATGAAAATAAGACTATTTATGGGGAACCATAAGAGAGGAACTGAAATTTCCAAGTATTTCCCTTCAGAGGGGATTTCCTTGCCTATTTTCATCAGATGGGAGGAGACTGGGGATTAGGAAGGTATAGTTCTTCCAAACTGTGGAGCAAAGGGATGTGTGTGGATCTTTGGCCCATCTCCGTAGGTCTCAGAACCTCTATAATGCATCCTTGTTACAGTGGTTCTTGGGGACTTCTGCTCTCCAGAAGAATCTTAATGAATCAGGAATAAAAGCCCTTTTAGAGTGGGCTGATTTTAGCTGCATCTAGCAAAGGGGATTAACTTAATTCTTTTTCTTCCCTTGGCTTTTAATGCTGCTTTAATATCTGTTAGTTTGCATAATGTCAATATAGTCCTTCAAGAGCCTCCATTTTGTTAGAAATTAACATAGCTTTTTTCCCTGGTTCTCTTTTAGTTCAAGCAACTGCAGTCCTGGCTTTGGGAGCAGAAGGATCTGAGTTCCGCCAACCTGAGATTTAAGTTGCCACATTACAGATCACATGGCTCCCCATTCTGCTCCATCTAAACCCCATGGGAGGGTCTGTAATATCAGTGTCCTAGGTATTGGAGACAAATGTCAAACCAGGAAACTCTACACCAGGGATTGAGAAGGGTTACTTTATATGTTTTTGCTCAGTATCTTTTTGTTTAACACTAAGGATTCTGCAAATAAAATTAACCCAAAATGTATACATCTTTGGACTATCATTTTCTTTGCTACCTGATAACTTTTACAAACCACCCACCTTTAGCTGAGAGTAAGGAAATCAGGTGATTCCTTTAGCTGTAATAGGAACAGGGCCAGAGTAGGAGAGAAATGACACCTCACCTGAGTTGACTATGTTAGTTAAATTATCTCATTAGCCTTCAAGACTGCGCTCAATCTTTGCTTCCTCCTTGATCTCAGCCTCCCTTCAATGGAGATGAGAGGACAACCCTTTGCAGTGTTCTCAGGGCTGAAGTCACCTGTCCAAAGTTCCTACCAGCCAAAGCCACCTCCATAAACAGCCTGGCAAAGAGAGAATATTCATGCCTTAGCCCCTCACCTCAGCTTTCCCATCCAGACTGGTAGGCTTTTAACCTCTGAGTGACCCTAGTCCACCTCCAGACCAACAACCACTGTCTTCAGCTGTCTACGGGTAGGAAAACATGTAGCCCTGTTGGGGGAGAGAGAATGAGAGTTTGGGCCCTCAGGTATCATGGATTATAGTGCGTCTTCTCTGTGGGAGTCTGGTTCCCAGCTAGGGTTGCCAACTGTCTAATCGCACAAACACCCTTGCCCCGCTCCTTCCCTGAGGCCATGCCCCTGCCCCGCTACTTCTCTGAGACCCCACCCTGCTCACTCTCCCTCCCCCTTACTCACTTTCACCAGGCTGGGGCAGGAGGTTCGGGTGCAGGATGGGGTGTGGTGTGCAGGCTCTGGGAGGGAGTTTGGGTGTGGGCTCTGGGCTGGGGCAGGGAGTTGGGTGCAAGTGGGGGTGAGAGGGGCAGCACTTACCTCGGGCGGCTCCTGAAAGCGACCAGCACATCTCTCTGGCAGTGGCTCCTAGGCAGGCACCGCCCCTACAGCTCCCATTGGCTGCAGTTCCCGGCCAACGGGAACTGAGTAATCGGCACTCCTGATGCCCACCCCAGGAACCAGGGAGTCTGCCTTAGTCCCGCTGTGCCACCAGACTGTTAGCACCTAAAACCTCCTGGTTTGGCTGCAGTAGCCTCTGGGAGATAGGGCCTGATTCTGGGAGACTCCCAGCAAAACCAGAAGGGTTGGCAACCCTAATTCCCAACCCTCCTCCACTGTAAGATACATGGTGACTATGAAAAGGGGCTCTGAGGAGAGAGGTAATGAGTAATATGGGGGTGAAGGAATAGAGGAACTCAGAGGGACACCTCCTAAGGAGCAGGGAGAAACAGTTCCGATGTAACCTGCACACTTTCTGATGTGGGCAATTGAGTTAGGCTGGTTCTAGTTAGGCAGGTTTCCTTTCCCCTTTGACAGGGGCTCCAGGGAGAACAGGCTGGGACAGAATGTGGGGGGAACCGACCAGGGCTCAAGGGAAGCCCCTGTGCGCTCAGTCCATTTCTCCTTGTGTCCCCATTGTGCTGTCACCTCTTCCACATCCCTCTCTAGCATCATAGCAGCCCCTGGTAGTCAGGAGGAGTCACTGCAGGATGGATACATTAGCAAATCCAAAAAAAAAAAAATCCCAGGCATCCATTTGCTTTTCCTTACTTTTAACATCGTAAATAAAAAAGTAAGACAAGCGTTTCAGGCCCCAGAAACATACTATCCAGGCTCTGTAGTGTACGAGAACCTACACTAGACCACTCTCCCTTCCCAGAGCTGGGAACAGACCCCAGAGGTCGTAACTCACAGGAGCAAGAGTTCCAACTCACAGGATATGGCTCTAACCACAATATGACGTTTAATTCCACTGCATTTCTGCTGATTGCTTATGCTGTTCCATTTGCTATCTTATCCCATAAAAGAGCTTTGGAGGCCAGTAGATGTTTTTGGACAACTCAAAAACACAGCAGGATATGTAGGCAAAGTGGATGGAGGAAAGCTGGGAACTGAAAAAGTGTGAGAAGAAAGGAACATTCTTAAGTGGACGTTCTTAAACTTCCAAATTAAGCCTTCAAAATAAAAGTTACAAATTAAAAGCATCCACAAGCAAGTGGTAAAATCCTGGGCTGTCTTTCCCATTTCTGTTTGCATATTTGTATATATATATATATAATAGATCTAATTTCAACATTATATTACACTGTTAAAAGATACATTTAAAGAACATATAGTTTGCAAAGTCAAGCAGTCAAAAGTTAGGAAATGACAAAACAGCAGTTGCCTGGGGAACCTTCAGTCACCTCCCAGTGCATATGCATTATGACACTGTCCTTAATTACATGATCACATACTACTTTTTCCACAGGACCTTGCCTTATTGAGTGCACAGGATGGACAGTATGGACAGTGCTCTGGGAGTGAACTAGGGGTGTGTGGTGAATGATACTATTGTAGGAACCCCAGCCTCCTTTGTTGCAGTAGTTGGAACTGAAAACAGGGTCTTATAATGGAAAGTGGCTGTCACCCTGAAGTACAGGCAGCCCTACTCACTCCTCTGATAATAAAATCCTGTGAACACTCAGTATTAGGGTGACCAGATCATTCAAATGAAAAATCAGGACCTTTCCCAGATTATCATCAGAGAGATGAGATACCGCATGTGGGAGGAGGGGTTTTGAGGGAACAAGTGTTTGTCCTAGGCTGTGTGGAAAGGCCTTTGTGGCTGCAGGATGTGAAGGATGCTTGTCCTGAGGTGTATTTGGAGGACTCTGGCAGCTGGAGGATGAACAGGAATGAGAAGCTTTGGCAGCTGGGAAAAGACAGGTCTGAGAGGCCTGGAATAATTTCACAGCTGGGATGGAGGAAGGGGATATTTGTACTTGGGGTGTACTCCCTTTCATCTTCAGCTATGCTAGCCCTAGTTTGTTTTAGAGCAAACATCAATCTTATACAAAGGCAAATTTCCAATCCTCTCAGTTAACAGAACAGCCAAGCAAAGCTATACACTAAAACCCTTCAACCGCCATACAGCTTTTGTTATTAAGACATTTAATCAGATGTGGTCCTTGCCCAAATGAGTGTGATAAGATTTGCTTCCTTTTAATCCTGTCATTGTAGGGAAAATTCCATCATGAACTCTCACATTTCTTTTTTTATAGGGCCAGATTAAGAGGAAACCAATTTCCTTACCCTCATTTGTGCAAGGTTAAACATCTTTATGGCAAAACATATAGAGAGGTTGCCACCTTTTGGTTAAAAAATGAAAGCACCTCTCCAGCCCCATATATCAGTAATAACTGGAGTATTTGAGAACAATCTAGTGACTGTGAGTGTGCAATTTCCAATTATACCTAGGACAGCAGAAATTCCAAGAGCCAGGAGCAGGAGCTGAACTGAAAATCACAACTACTCCTGCTGAGTGGTGACTTGTTCTGTGGATCTGGTCAACATCCCATCAATTCCCCCTTTGAATTGGTGTTAAAAAAACTTGCACCTTTGGAAAAGTGATCTGAGGCTTGTGTTTATTTAGAACCCGTCTTGCCGGTCGCCATGAGGGCAGCAGTCAGACAGCCTTCGGCGGCATGCCCGCGGGTAGTCCGCCAGTCCCACAGCTTCAGCGGCAATTCGGCAGCGGGTACGGCGAAGGCGTGGGACCGGCAGATCACCCGCAGAAACGCCGCCGAATCCGCGTGACCAGTGGACCGCCGAAGGCCGCCTGACTGCCGTGCTTGGGGCGGCAAAAAACATAGAGCCGCCCCTGACAGACCCAGATCCTCAAAGACATGTGGGCACCTAATTCCCATTGAAATCAGTAGGAATAGTTGCATAAATACCTTTGAGGAGCCAGGCCACAGTCCCTAAGGTTCTAATGCCTCAGCAGAAGGACACTGGTCCACATTTCCACTATAACCATACAGTGGTATCCGACATACCATAGTTTTCTCCTATTATGAATAGGAGATAATTACGGTAACTGGTGTCTTTAGTAAATGTTGACTTTTAATGATGATGGTAATAAAATTTACCTCTTCTATTGCATTTTTCATCAGCAGATCTCAAGTCATTTTTCAGAGGAGGGTAAGTATCATCCCATGAGTCTCATGTCATGAAAACTGAGAAGTCTGCCATGGGTTATAGTTGCTGTTCAACTCATAGCCACAGCTTACCAAACCACTGAGAATGATTAGAAGAAATACATTTGTCACTGACTGTGACTTTGTTAAGATGGGAAATGAGACAGTGACATCTTGTATTACTAACTGAGAGCAACACACAAATAACATAGGAATAGAAGTGACTAAGAACAGTGCAGTTATTCAGATTTGTGGATGGAAAATTTTACAGAAGCTTGAAATGCATCAATGAAAGAAAATGTCACTGAATCTGAGTCTATTTTAGTAACAAACATTCTGAGATATACCTTATTTGGCAATTTATATGTAGGGGATTTACACCAGGGATGAAACTGGCCTCAGGATACCTATTTATAATTGTTTTAATTAATCTCATGAATTAAAAATAATTTTTTTGAGTTTAAAATGGAAAGCAAACATTCCACTCAATTTTGCCTTTGACTGGTCCCAGAAGTCCCTCGTTTTAGCTAAGCAATAGCTATTATGGTGCAGGGTATTGTTGAAGATGGGTGATTGGATTGGTTGCCTTGACTGCATCTCAAGCCATTAGACCCAAATGTTCACTCATCAAAAGACCACAGGATTTGGGTGGATCATGGCAAGAAACTGAGTGGCTTCTGGATCACAAGTGGAAAATGGCTGAGAATTACTGCTGTAATCTATTACTCTTACTTCAAAGCTGTCTCTTCAAAGGCCTCCCACACTGAGGATGGAGACAATTACTGTAAATATTCTGGTATTTAGGATGCTTCTATGTCTGTTTCTAGTTTCCCTGCTTTACTATGTTTACTTATGTTTGTCTATCAGTAAATCTGACCTCACAGTAAACAAAATACTCACATGAGCTAAAGTTTGCAATAAAGAAGACAGTGTGATCTAATGGTTAAAATTTGAGTTTGGGAGTCAATACTCCTGAGCTGGTTTAAAAAAAAAAGCAGCTTCAGAAAAAAATTTAAAAGTCCAAAGTTGTTTTCATTTAGAAGGATTAAAATCTGACCCATTTTTCATTTTTAATGCATAATTCTTTTACTGGAAATAACTTTTAGCAAAAGCATGACTGAAAATATTATCACAGTTGTTGCTGAAATTTTTCATTTGGCCAAAATCCAGTTTTCAATAAATATATTTTTTTTATTTATTGCAAACACAGTGTTTGGTAAATGAAAAATCTCAGTAATCACTTCAGTAACATTTCAATTAAAAAATGTAATGAAAGATTTTGGAAAACCTGAAAAATTTCAATAACGTTGAAATTTGTTGTTACAAATTTAATATTAAGAAAAAAGGCATCGTTTTTAAAAATGTAAAAACTATCAACCAGGTCTACTCCTGGATTTTCTATTCTTGACTCTGCAACTGGATCAAGGCACAGCCTGTGTCTGTGCCTTCATTTACTCTACTGCAAAATCTATGTATTAATATTGTGAAGCTTAACATTTATTTGTTACGCACTTTGAGATCCTTATAAGAAAGGTGCTATAATATTGTATGTGCAAAGGGTTGTTATTCTAGCTTAAATAGTGAAAATCCAGGAAACTTGGAACTAGAGCTAGATTCTGTTGTGCCAGTGAATATTATATATCAATTACCCACTCACTATTTTGGGTGGATCCTATCAACAGCAAGTATCAGGGGGTAGCCGTGTTAGTCTGTATCTACAAAAACAACAAGGAGTCTGGTGGCACCTTAAAGACTAACAGATTTATTTGGGCATAAGCTTTCGTGAGTTAAGCTTATGCCCAAATAAATCTGTTAGTCTTTAAGGTGCCACCAGACTCCTTGTTGTTTTTATCAACAGCAGAACTTAGCAATAACAATATGATTGAGCGATTCAGCCTTAACTATGATTTTTTCTGCTTTTATTAGTTTCAACCAAACTTTTAATATTGTTTTTACTTATAAACATAGTTTTTATGAGGTAATTACCTTCTCTTTTGTTAGTTTTGGGAATAACAACCCTTGAAGTGTAAGAAAGCTGAGTTTCTGAAATATACAGGACTTGATTCTCATTTACGAAGTGAGGGTTTTTTACCCACCAAAGCTTATGCCCAAATAAATCTGTCGGTCTTTAAGGTGCCACCAGACTCCTTGTTGTTTTCGTGGATACAGACTAACACGGCTACCCCCTGATACTTGACATCATTTACATTAAGGCCACTTCATGCTGCCAGAGTGTTATAAAAGAGGACTAGTGTAGAAAAGATTCAAACCAATAATTTTCAATAACACTACCACTACTGTTCTTTTAGAGCAGATGTGACTAATATAGATTTTTCCCACAGGACCAGAGTCAGATTCTACCTTGGAAAATGAGTGTGCTCTTACAGTTAAAGTCAACAGGGCAGATTGACTTGATTGAGGCTATGCCCACTACACTACGAGTTTAGGTTGAATTTAGCAGCGTTAGATCAATTTAACCCTGCACCCATCCAAACGATGAAGCCATTTTTGTTGACTTAAAGGGCTCTTAAAATCGATTTCAGTACTCCTCCCCAACAAGGGGATTAGCACTGAAATCGACCCTGCTGGGTCAAATTTGGGGTAGTGTGGACGCAATTCAACAGTATTGGCCTCTGGGAGCTATCCCAGAGTGCTCCATTGTGACTATTCTGGACAGCACTCTCAACTCAGATGCACTGGCCAGGTAGACAAGAAAAGCCCCGCGAACTTTTGAATTTCATTTCCTGTTTGGCCAGCGTGGTGAGCTGATCAGCACAGGTGACCATGCAGAGCTCATCAGTACAGGTGACCTTGGAGTCCCAGAATCGCAAAAGAGCTCCAGCATGGACCGAACGGGAGGTACTGGAGCTGATCTCTGTATGGGAAGACGAATCCATGCTATCCGAACTCCATTCCAAAAGACGAAATGCCAGAATATTTGAAAAAATCTCCAAGGGCATGAAGGACAGAAGTTATAAAAGGGACCCGCATCAGTGCTGCGTGAAACTTAAGGAGCTCAGGCAAGCCTACCAAAGAACCAGAAGGCAAACGGTCGCTCCGGGTCAGAGCCCCAGATATGCTGCTTCTATGATGAGCTGCATGCCATTCTAGGGGCTGCCCCTACAACTACCCCACCCCTGTGCTTCCCTCTTCCCCCACCCCTCCCGGGCTACCTTGGCAGTTATCCTCCCATATGTGTGACAAATTAATAAAGAATGCATGAATTTGAAACAACAATGACTTTATTGCCTCTGCAAGCGGAGAGCAAAGCGGGAAGGGGAGGGCGGTTGGCTTACAGGGAAGTAGAGTGAACCAAGGGGGCGAGTTTTCATCAAGGAGAAACAGATCGAACTTTCACACTGCAGCCTGGCCAGTCATGAAACTGATTTTCAAAGCTTCTCTGATGCACAGCGCGCCCTGCTATGCTCTTCTAACCGCCCTGGTGTCTGGCTGCGTGTAATCAGCAGTCAGGCGATTTGCCTCAACCTCTCACCCCGCCATAAACGTCTCCCCCTTACTCTCACAGATATTGTGGAGCACACAGCAAGCAGTAATAGTGATGGGAATACTGATTTTGCTGAGGTCTATCCAAGGCCTGGTCCCCACTAAGCCCCCACTTCGGACTAAGGTACGCAAATTCAGCTACATTAATAACGTAGCTGAATTCGAAGTACCTTAGTCCGAACTTACCACAGGTCCAGACGCGGCAGGGAGGCTCCCCCGTCGATGCCGCGTACTCCTCTCGCCGAGCTGGAGTACTGGCGTCGACGGCGAGCACTTCCGGGATCGATTTATCGCGTCTTAACCAGACGCGATAAATCGATCCCAGAACATTGATTGCCTGCCGCCGGACCCTCCGGTAAGTGAAGACGTACCCAAAGTCAGTAAACTGCGCCAGCAAGCTTTTAAACATCCAAAGGCACGTTCTACCACCATTATGCACTTGCTCAGCCTATAGTTCAACTGCTCCTTACTACTGTTCAGGGTTCATGAGCCATGGGAGCAAGGGGTAGGCTGGGGTAGGTGCAACCATGCGGTGCTGCCGACTGGGAGAGCAGCCTAAGGCAGAAGCCTCCAGCTGGCATGATATTCCAGGCAGGACTGAATCTCCATTAGACGAAACTTAAAGAAGAGAATGACCTGGAGTCATTCCCATTTTTGTCCACGCGCCCCCGACCGACCTCACTGAGGCCAGCTGACTTAATGCGCTTAGTGGGGGGACACACAATCAACTGTATCAAATCGATTTCTAAAAAATCAACTTCTATTAAATCGACCTAATTTCGTAGTGTAGACATACCCACCATATACATACACCATCTCAGGAGCTGCCTCAATGTGACTGATCTGCACATATAAGTGGCAGAAATTTGGGCATAGATCTCTGGGAAAAATCAATATACTCAACACCATATCCACTTTGTAACCATCTGTCCTGGGATCATCAAGTTCTATGTAGAATATATTCAAAATACAAGCTGGTCATCAAAATTTAAAAGCTTCAGACACTATAAAACTTGCAAATTCTGTGCAGTTACGTTAAACCTATACAGTGCTGGAACTGTCAGCGTTTGCAATTGACCTTTTCCAATGCACCATGAAATTTCTATATAAGTATTTTTAATCATGTAAATAGCGAGAATAATGTGAACCAAATTTACATTTCATGCAGTGCCTGAAACTAATGTTCCCCTGGATGTACAGTATATAAGCCATTCAAAGAATAATGAGTTACATTATTATTTATAGGAGCATATATATATAAAACAAAGAAAACAAAAATTACTAATTAAGATCATCAGCAAGTGCAAATAGGCCATTAATTTCAGTACAGCCCTCTGTCTACCCCTTGCTGACTGGAGATTGGTGGGAGAGGGAGAAATATATCTTTATCTGTTCAGACTATAATTTTAGGAGGTGCTCAGATACCACAGTTATGGGTGCTATATTAACTAGATAAAGGTTTTTGAAAATTACTCGAACATGGATTTCTGAGATGAATAATTTAAAGGTGACCTACAACAGTAAAAGTAACTTTATTAGGATGTACCAAATGCTCCTGATAACAACTAGGTATATGACATGTCTTCTGGGTCAAGGGAATACACATTCATGCAATCTCTCATGAACCACACACAGTAAACAAAGCTTAAAGAACCTTGCTAATTCTGGTTTGAGTTGTCCTTTTATCATATCAGGATCGAGTTTCACATTGTTCTAATTGCTCAAAATTGTGAAAGAAAAAAAGTTACATTTTAGGTAATGTGCAAAGTAACTTTTGACTCTATGGTACATTTATCTTATTATTAGAAACGTTCATAATTTATTATTTACATTTTTATTTAATGTTATTATGCCTGTTCTAAGCACTTGCCATGTGCTTGAGCTATAAGTAGTGTAGAACTCACTATCTCTGCTTTGGAAACCTACAATGGCAAAATTATTAGAATCAGTGTTACTTTTTCAGGTATTCTACAAGAAATTAAGTATTTAATATTAAGTATTAAATAATTAATAATAGTTAAAATTGAACTGTTTTCTTCAAATGTCATATCAGGGACCAGCAGAGGGCACCAAGGTCTTCTTTTCTGTAGAGGCTTATTTGAAAAGTAATTATCTTGCCCTCAGGGCTGACTTGGTGGGTGACTGATGCTGTTGTGTCACATGGGACTGTTTGTTGTACTTTGCTTTAAGGCATATTTCCTGTGTTCAAAGTTATGGCACAATTAGAAGTAGGCCTCGGTTTTCGAACCGCTTCTTCAAAGGCTCTGCATCCACAGGAGGGAAATAATTGTTGCAAAAATGCTGGGACTCAGGATTGATACTTACTGTCTCACATTTAAAAAAAGAACAGGAGTACTTGTGGCACCTTAGAGACTAACAGATTTATTAGAGCATAAGCTTTCGTGGACTACAGCCCACTTCTTCGGATGCATATAGAATGGAACATATATTGAGGAGATATATATACACACATACAGAGAGCATAAACAGGTGGGAGTTGTCTTACCAACTCTGAGAGGCCAATTAAGTAAGAGAAAAAGTGGGCTGTAGTCCACGAAAGCTTATGCTCTAATAAATCTGTTAGTCTCTAAGGTGCCACAAGTACTCCTGTTCTTTTTGCGGATACAGACTAAAACGGCTGCTACTCTGAAACCTGTCTCACATTTATTAATGCATGCCTACCAGTAAATCTGACCTTATCAGGAAGCAACAGAACTCTTCTACCATTACATCTTCACCTTAAGACCATATATCTTTCTTGTGCTCCTCTCTGTGTATTTCTGCCATTTGTTATACCCTTGAATATCATGAGCTGGGTGGCTTTATCTGAGTTCTCCTTTTGCTTATAATGCTGAGCATTAGAGAACACACAGCTTCAGTTTGGAGACTTACATAGAAACTCATTGACTGAAAACAAGTGTTCAGTTTGGGAGAAAGCATGATCTAGTGTGTTTCGTAAAGTCACTTCTTGCTGTCAAGAGATCTCAGTTCCATTTCCTGCTCTGTCCCTGATTTGCAGTGTGACTGACATGTTTTGTGGGCATGCCACTTATGACCTCTTGGTGCTTTCATTTTTCCATCTGTAAAGTGGGAATAATAATATTTACCTACTTTAAAGGTAATTTATAAGGTTTGGCATACAGAAGTGAAAGCTGCTGTTGGTGGTATTATTATTACTACTGCTACATAGAAATCTATGATTTGCTTACCAGTGCTGCATAGTATGGTCACATTTAGGACAGGGCTGATGTCTGTATTTTGTACTGAACTGAATTTACTACACAGAAGAAAAAAGTTTGGATGTCCTCAGAATGAATACAATGCTGTTTTTCGCTCACGAGGTTCTGGTAATTTTGAAGATTCAGGTCCTCATTTCAAATGACTGGTTTAAAATACCAGTATAATCTTGAAAGTAAACCCAGTTTTTTATTAAATCTGATATTTAATATAATATGTGCTTTTAACTATTTTTTTTATATAATTGCATTGTAACATTTTTATTGTGTTTTCATTGAACAAATACACACACACACACACACATTGTGAGTGAGGAAGGCAGTAATCATTTCCAGTTCAGACAGCTATATATCATACTTTATAGC
The DNA here is from genome assembly GCF_011386835.1 of Chrysemys picta bellii. NCBI lineage: Eukaryota > Metazoa > Chordata > Testudines > Emydidae > Chrysemys > Chrysemys picta. The sequence goes on along the minus strand of NC_088793.1, from coordinate 134,369,953 downwards.
CACAATGTGGGTGTAGGGATGGAATTGTGGGGAATATGTCATCAATATATTAACAATTGCATAGAAAATAACAGGACAAGTATTACTATATTTCAAGAAAGCAAATAGTTGGGAATTAAGGGTGAGTTTCTGATTCTCTCACTCGTATTGAATAGCACCTTACTTCATGAGTAGGTCTCTTGATTTCAGTGGTCCTATACATGGAGGAAGGTGGTACTCAGGATAATCAAGGGTGGCCCTAAAATATCAGTGAGCTCTGTGTTCTAGGAAGAAGTATTAAAATGGTAAGAGTGCAAGAAGTGTTAGAGAATCCTGAAGACTTTACAATTAAGGAAACAGGCATGATTCCTCTTAAAAAAAATTCAAGGTACAAGAAATGGCTAATGTGGTTTTAAAAGTATCTGCTCAAAGATCTGAGAGTTAATTTAAGCCTGTATTAGAAGTGGAGAAGGCAGGCAGGAAGGAAACGAGCAAAATATACTGTACAGAATTAAAGCCTTTGTAGGAAAGGAAAAGGCAGTAAAATGCTATCGTTCAAGGGGAATAAAGGGGCTGAATACATACATATCAGGGAACAACAAAAATAGTAGAGAGAAACTCACCCATTAATAGTTGCAGAGAGCACTGCAATTGTGACATCTTTCTTTGATGCAAAAAATAAAACAGCAGCATGTGGACATTTAGGAAGTAATGAAGATATTGACAAAACAGCTAATCCAAAGGCAGGGCGAGTCCCGGTCGGGGCTCCGCTCTCCCCGGCGGCCAGAGCGCCGGGGGGAGGGCGGCGAGCCGGGGGGAGGGCGGCCAGAGCGCCGGGGGGAGGGCGGCAAGCCCGCCGCGGCTCCGCTGTCCCTGGTGGCCAGAGCGCCGGGGGGAGGGCGGCGAGCCCTGGCCGGGGCTACGCTCTCCCCGGCGGCCAGAGCCGGAGCACCGCGCCGCCCCCCTCCAGGTGCCGCCCCAAGCACAAGCTTGGTGGGCTGGTGCTTGGAGCTGGCCCTGTGAGTCACTAACCCCAGTGCTCTCTCCACAGTAGCACGCAGTCTCCCATCACCATTCCTTGATGTGTATGGCTATGTTTAAAATTTTGGTTTTGGGTCACTTTAAAAAATGCATTTACTAATATAGATAGTATACTAATATACTAGACTTCAGAGTCTGTTTTCAGCACATCTGTGCCCAGATCGAATGTGTATTTGAATGGGGCTATTCTAAATAAAAGAGAATAGTAATTTTCTGATACAAAGGGTATCATTGTAAATGGCTAATTTCATATAAGTCAATTTTTACTTTTAACTTTTAAAAAACTACAGCTTAGAAGCCTGGAAGTTTTGTTTAAATCACAAAGGGCTGGATTGTGCTGCCCTTATCCACTACGAATTGTATCTTACTTTGCTAATAGTCCCTTTGAAACAAATATGACTACTCATGGAGTAATGTACTACCGCACGTGATTAAAGGGTTCACAATCTGACACTATTTATATTAAATACTGAAAAAAGAGAGTTCTTGCTCTCTTCCCCTTCCCCCAAGCGACTTCCCAGATGAGTCAGGGCTACGCTATCAAGCCCTATTTTTGCAAATAGTGCCTTTTTCCCCAGGACTAGATAAGTGAATACGTCTTGCACAGAATTGGCCTAATGTAGATATTTATCTTTTATTGCTCCTCTGTGACAAAACCACAGTGTTATATGCTAAGCTGAAATGTTAAACTATGTTTTAACTATTTTGGGGTCACTGTTTATATTTGTCTGCAGTTACTAAGTGGAATGAAATGCATTATAAGTAAGGCGTCCTCAGGACAGAAAGAATAAATAGTTGTAATTCATGGAATTACTGGTGATTTCTGGATCTGGACAGCTTCAGGGCCAGGGGAAATTCACAGGCTTTGCACAAAACTGTGTTTAAAAAAAAAAAGAAAGAAAAACATCTTTATTCAGTTTGGTCAGCATTATGGGTGCACAGTGTTTTATAAACAACTAACTGTATAAACCCAACTTTTATCCTGAAAGGGGAAGGACATGAGCACTTTGCTGAATCACGACCTACATAGAAAAGAGAGAGCAATAATTACCACCCAGGCATATCCAGTTTTATTGGATATGAAACAGCTGTTTTACTCTAATCTTGAAAAGTACAGTTTTCAATACAGCAAACTTTGAACAATGTGCTTTGAACAATGTGCTAGTTGGCCAAGAGAGAGATCAGGAACACAAGCATCCTCGGGCCCTTGAAGTGACTTTTTTTTAATGGGGGGAAAGAGGGTAGCAGCCGCCAAGACTCTCCCTCTATTCCCTGTCACACAAAAACAAGCTATCATATTATAGGAAACATTAATATCTAATGTTGAATTCTTCAGAAACCTGGGCTTCTGACTTTTGATTTGGCGTACTTCAAAGTCTCCACGTGGATTCCAGAAAGCTGACTAAGTTAAATGGCGGGCCAAGTTCTACTTTGGAGGCTACAGTATTAGCCAGAACAGCTGGCAATCATTGTAGTACATCTCTCCTCCCTCATCAAATCTTTTCATAAAGCCCAATATCTGGAGACTGTTGGTCCAGGTTGCATTTTCCAAAGCCTCAGTTTCCCCTGTTTGGAAATCCATTCTCTCGCATCATGGAGCTCTACCAGGCTCTGTGCTGTACTGGCAACTGTCTGAGTTAGTGATGCTTGTCGCTTACTCATTTCTCTATAGAATCCATTTTAACCTGTGTATTCGGGTAAAAGGATCAGTTTTATCTTTCCCTAGGATCCTCTTTCAACATACAAAGACACTGGGTGGACGCATTTTACCTTGTAGAAAATATATGGCCCAAATTGAGCTGTACTCTCCAGCCATAGCACTTCAACAGAGCAGGACAGAGAAGGAAACAACTTCGGGTATGTCTCCACCCAAATTAAGGTGTAACTGTAGCACGGGTAGGCCTACCTGAGCTTGCTTTAATCTAACAAGTGCGGGTAGCAACAGTAGTGAAGACATGGAAGTATGAGCTTCAGTGCAGGCTAGCCACCCAACCCAGGTACAAACCCGCCAAGGACCCTGGATGCATACTTGGGTTGCTAGCTCACACTGAAGTCTGTCCGTGCCATCACATCCTCACTACTCTTGTTACATGCACCAACTAGATTAAAGCTAGTGGGGATATGCCTACCAGCACTACAATTATACCTTAATTTGCCATGTAGACATACCCTTTGAAACAGGATGTGAGACAGAGTTAGACACTTCCAAGACACAAATAAACATGGGAGGGCAAAAGCTAGCTTGTGCCCCTTTGGCATTACAAATCTACATTGTGTTTCTGCTACTAATATCACCTGTGGAGAAATACATGAAGACTTTTCCAAAATTGACACTATCTAAAATGGATCTTCAGGCAATCAGTTTTCCAAAGATATCCTTCCTTCTCTGATAACTTTGATCAGCTAGTTGGAAGGGAAAAATCAATAAGTGTTCTGTCTAAGGACCCATTTTGCTTATTCACAGTTGTTTAGGCTGAGAAAAACTTTTTTCTTTAGATAATTTATTATTTTATTGCATGCATTACCTTAGCATAGGTTGCCGGGGTGGGTAGGGTGGGAAATTATGAGCAAGTATCTCAATCTTCACTAGGACTTTCTAAATAATCTTCAATCAAAATGTCAAGGCTTGGCACATGTGGGATGCTTCTCTTTCCAAATATTTGCTATTGAATTTCTAGCGACCACTACTACCATACATGTACTTTACCTTTGCTGCCTTGTTGATCATCTCTTGAAAGGTTCAGAAATAGCACCTTGGGTCTGCTGCTAGAACACATGTAAAGTTTGATACAGTATTCCTTGTGCATCCAAAACTCTCACTCAGTTTACTGCAGTGAAAGTTTTGGGTAAATACAGAATGCAGGATCTGACCCCTACTGATACTTTGGATTTGGTGGCAAATTTTAGATTGAGTGATGATTTAATGTGAGATGTATAAAATCTCCTCTCCTCATTTCCAGAGCACAAGATGTCTAGAACATTTTCCTTTTGTTTACTGTCTGTCTTTCGAAGTCTGATAGGATAAGACACCAATGAGACAGCATAGTAATTTGAAGTAATTTTCCACAGCAGATAGGAGATAAAGCACAACTTTTACATATCTATTTCCATTGTTCCACTCTGATTTGCCTTTCACATCTCATTCCCATTGTTCTGTGAACAATAGTGCTTCATCTCTGTTCACCGCAATCAGTTCTTTGTATATATTAGAAACTGACTGTACCTTTTGTCATTATGTCTCCTCTAATCACATTTTTTATTCTGAAGTCTGTACATAGTGCCTCTCTTTTGTGCCTTTTGTTGCATAAAGTTTAAATTTGCATATAGTGACGAAGTGGCAAATCTTGAGATAGTTATACTGCACTTTTTGTTGTGCCAAGCATATGGAGTTTTAAAATAGATTGTTGCTCCATCCCAACCCTCTCCCACTTCCCAAAACTTCCTATTATTCTTCTTGAGGTAGGCTTCCATCCTTGGGAGACAATGGGAGATAGGATGGATGAAATTTTTTTGGTAAGGAGTTTAATATTTTTCATGTGACCTTCTGACAGTTGGGATATTTGTGATACTTGACTTTTACATAGCCAGATACTTTGTCCTTGGTGACAATATTCTTTCTGTTCTGTTTCCCATATCCTTTCCCCCAGATTATATCCTAGTTTTGCTTAAATGAGGAAAAGTGTTCATGGTTTTGTGGGAAATAATTGCATAACTCGACCTATGGTTTCTTTTTCTGAACCCTTAATATATCTATTGATTTTGAGGACTGTACAAGAAATTAGATGTAAAGTTCAAAGTTAGGCTCTGATCCTGCAAAGACTTAAGCATATGCTTAACTGTTGAAATCAATGGATTTACAGTGCTTAATGTTAAGCATAAGCATAAATCTTTGCAGGAACGGGGACATAATGTGTGCATCTGAATGTGCTTGTTATAAAAGAAATGAGATGTGGATGATTAATTTGTTCTATGATGATTGGTTGTTGTAATATGGCAAAAATGTAAGGCAAAAATCTGCCATCTGATCTGCACATTATGTGTCTCCAGTGTCATGTACACTTAAAATGTAGGTTGACATAACTACATCTCTCAGTGATATTAAAAATCACGGTGTGTCGTATCTATGCCATTCTTATACACAGTGAATATGTAGCTAGGTCGACAGAAGAATGCTTCCATCTATCTCGCTACTGTTGCTTGGGGAAGTGATATTCCTACACCAGTTGAAAACCCCTTCTCTTGGTGTAGGCCATGTCTACACTATGGGGCTATGCCCTGTAGTGTAGAGATACCGAATGAAAGGTGCTTTATGGAAGGTTTTATTGTGAATCAAAAACCTTATGTGAGGGTCAATGGCATTCTGACATCCTCCCAAATGTACCTAACTCCAGATCAATTGTCTGGGAGTTGTATGATTCTCTTTAGCAAATATATCTGGATACAACCCCATAGTGACTTCACACGTTAGCTCTTGCAAATCATTTATTCCCTTCTATGAATCAGGGAGAGAGAGGTTTAAATCCATGTCTCCTACCCCCCATGTGAGTGCCTTAATCACCAGGCTATAGAGTCAGTCTCACTTGCTTTCTTTTTGGCACAATGAATATTTTAATATTTATACACCGTGGAATAGAGGGATTGAGAGCAACTCACCCCAAAATAGCCTCTAGCTTAGAGGTAAGGATGTTTCACCTAGGAGGAGGGAGATTTGAGTACAAGTCCCTGTTATATGGAGATTCAAACCTGGGTCTCCCACATCTTAGGTATGTGCGCTAAGCTTTGGACTAATGGTTATAAGGAGGAACACACACACAGTCAAACTTGTGGAAAATTTTGGGTCAACCAAAACTGCATTTTTCAATGAATAAACTATTCTCCTGAAAAATTTCACCCAGATCTACTTATAACCTTTTACTCCCTTGCACATGTGTGTAGGATGAGGGACAACATTGCCCTTTGTGTGCCTCTGTTCCCCTGGGCATCTGACTTTGCCAAGGGTGCAAAAGTGAGTTGCTCTCTCCATATAGAATTTTGCTATATTGTATCCTTTCCCCCCCTCTCTCCTGGCTTTTGTATTCTCCATTGTGACATAGACATATTTAGATTTATGATGGGTGAATCCCAAAAGGTTCAGAGGTTCAACTTAAATAAACAGGCCAACATTCACATGTCAAGCTAGTGTGACTTAAACTTTATGAGACTGTCTGAGATCTTTCTTCAAGCCCCCTCCTTCCGTGTGACCTTCTAAGATTCCCATGGCCTGACCCTCTGAAAACAAATTTCCTTCTCAACAGGCCTCAGTTCCATCCTTCCCAGTGATCAGCCCCCTCATTCTATTCTGTATCCTTTTTCCCCACGACTACTGTATTGTGTTCTACATATTGACGTAGCCCTGGTCTACATGTGGGGATCGATCTAAGTTACGCAACTTCAGCTACGTGAATAACATAGCTGAAGTCGACGTACTTAGATCGATTCACCGTGGTGTCTTCACCGAGCTGAGCCGACTGCTGCCGCTCCCCCGTTGACTCTGCTTGCGCCTCTCGCGGCGCTGGAGTACAGGAGTTGATGGGAGAGTGCTTGGGGGTCGATTTATCGTGTCTAGACTAGATGCGATAAATCGATCCCCGCTGGATTGATCGCTGCCCGCCAATCCAGCGGGTAGTGTAGACATACTCATAGACATATACTATGGTCACTTTATCTTTTGATGATCTATTCATCAGATTACTCTACCCTTTTTGGGCAGCAAAAGACTTTCAATGGGAGGCCCATGTCAGTAGTCCTCTCTTCACATCCTTGGCATTACATGACTGCAGAGGGAAGCTTGTAGTTCCCTTATCCTGATAAGAATAATGAAAGAGGAGGCTGAGTTCTGTGATGTAAGATGACCTTTGGAGAGAAGTCAGCAGCACTCTTCTCCCACAGCCTCATGTTCAGGCAGCAGAAATCTTCAGGAGATTATAATTTGTATGGATATATGACCTATTTGAAGATCTATAATCATAGAAGCTGGAGATGGAAAAAATCTATTGAATCATCTGGTCCTTTTCCCCAAAGGTAAATGCAGGATTGTTCCCTACAACAGAGTCTTCAATATTCTATCCAGTCTAGCATTAAGTGACTCCAGGGATGGGGCTTCCACCATGTTTAATCTGATTTTCTGAATATAAATCTCACTGTTAGGAAACATTTTCTAATACTCAGATCATGTTTTCCTTCAGTTATTTTGATCCTATCACTCCCATTTATGACAGTTGGGACCACCCCCAATAATTCCTCTCCCTCTTTGGTATTTATGCCCTTCGTATGTGCATGATCTTATCCATAACAAAAGATGGTAATGAAGTCCCCTTGCAGTTGTCATTTGGCCAAGCTACAGTATACATAAATAAAAAGAACAGGAGTCCTTGTGGCACCTTAGAGACTAAGAAATTTATTTGAACATAAGCTTAGATGCCACAAGGACTCCTGTTCTTTCTGCAGATACAGATTAACACGGCTGCTACTCTGAAATCTATACATAAGTAGTTCATTACTAATATCTTATATGTCATTCCTTCTAGTCCTCTAATAATTGTTATTGCTTTTCTCTGAATTCCCTCCAAGATTTTTTAATATGTATCTTTCTGGCATTGAAATACTCAGAAATGATCTAATAAAATAGTGTCACCATATCCATAAAGGAACAATCATCTCCCTAGTCTGTAACATAATAATGCCTGCTCATATGCAGCACAAAATCTCATTGGATTTTTTACACTGCATTGCTTTGTAAATTATCATATCTAATTTGTTATCTATTGAAAACCTTGTGTCCATGTCTGTTTTGGATTATATTTCCCCCATGATATATTAGCGGGTGGAATTCCAGGTTGATTCTGAATATATTTCTTGCCCTCATTTTTTAATTGAAAACTGCATAATTTCTCAATTCTGATTGGTGTTTGTAATGTCTCCCAAGATAGTAAGTAACCTTTGTGAATGCTTTTTTATCCCTCTTCCAGATGTCAGTAAAGATGCTCAACAGGACACTTTAAATAAAATACACCTCAATATTCATACACAATGGAAACAGCACAAAAGGTGAAAATATTCAGATGTCGCAGATAACATTGGCTAAATCAAAAGAACTTTTAAAAAATCCAGACTCAGGGTCAAAGAATATATGACATCACTGATATTACTGATGCAAATATACAGACACCAATATTTAAATATCCAAACTTCTTATCAAATTCTTATTTATTCCAAGAATCCTCCAGCTTCCCAGAGTTCTTATGCCTCTAAATTCAGACAAGAGAAGGATTTGCTGCCACATCAGAAGAACAGCCTAATCTGGTGGGATATGGAAGCATCCCTGCAAAATTATGAGTACTCATAGTCGAAGTACAGAGTTCTGTCTGTCTCATATAAACTGAACTGCCTGATCTAAACTCCAAAGTTAAGAAAGACAAAGTGTACAAGAAAATGAGTTATCCCTCTCCTTTCCCATATGTATTTGTTGTATATACATTTTTTCCACATAAGAACAGAAATAGGGTGAAAAGCAATGTTTTACAATTTCTTCTCTCTTTGGGGAAATGTAACTATCTACTTTTCGTCTGAGTTCGCTGCTGCTCTGCACATGAGCACTACCGCTCGTTGTTGGAATCTGTTGTATTGTCAACAGTCAGAGAACTTCGTTGGTTTTCTTAAGAGAATTACTGCATCAACATGAGAGTAGGAGGGAACGCGTTATAGGCGATCTGCTTCATTTTCTAAACTTACAATAAACAATTCAACTGCAAAGGAAAAGAGATGTTATTGGTCGGGTGAGTTGTGGCCCACTGTGGCTGGCATGGGAGTAGGGGGGTACCTTGAGTTTCTGGGGTCGAGGATGGGGTTAACGGGGGGGGGGAAACTCAGGCTGATGGGTTTGTTTGTTGAATTATTTTCTTGGTACGAAAGAGAAGTATTGATGGGGCTGGGATTGCAGTGAGGGGTGGGGGAGCCTTTCCCCTCTAATTGTGATTGGCTGTTTTTCTCTGAGCTGCTTTGTTCATTGGTTTGCTCCTCAGCCCCTCATGAGTCGCCCTCTCTTCTCCCCACCCCAGCTCTGGCTGGGTTTAAAACTTTTTGGGGGCTTCACAGTTTCGCCGCCCGCGCTGGAGCTGCTGCCGCGCGCTGTGCAGGGAGGCGCCGGGCGAGGAGAGCATGTTCCCCGGGCGGAGCTGGGGATGGGCGCTGCTGTGGGCGCTGCTGGGGCAGGCCGTGCCCGGGGGCTGCCTGCCCCGCGGGGGGCTGCTCTTCCCCTTCGGCGCGGAGCGGGGTGACGCGGAGCTGGAGCTCGGGGACGACGTGAGCTCACCGCCCCTGGAGCTCAGCACCCCACTGCGCTTCTACGGCTCCAGCGTCGGCTCCCTCTACGTGAGTGCGGGGCTGGGGGCCGGGGGGCTGCCGCGAGTCACTGGGCTGGGGCGAGGCAGATAAGTGGGTTGGTCTCTGTCAGCGGGGCACCGAAGTGCGGGGCGCGCAGCGGGGAGGCTCCGGGGCAGAGTTGCGCAGCTCCGCGGGGAGCGGGGCTGGCCAGGCGGGGCTGCTCCGTTCGCTAGCCGCCAGCGCAGCCGTTGTAGCGCAGCCCTCCCCCGGGAGAGGCTCCGCCGAGTGACCCACTGCCGAGCCGCTCGGATTCAGCACGTAGAAGATCCCCCCGTTTCCCTCCCCTCTGGCTGGTGCCCGGCCGCGGAGCCAAGCGCTGCCGCGTCCCGGGGTAAGGCGCTGTACAATAGGCCAAGGGAATGGACGTGGGGAGGTCTCCGAGCTGGAAGACTTTGGCTAACGACAAACCCAATGAAAAGCAGATGGCCCCCTGCCTTTCTCGGCTGGGTAGCTCCCTCCCTGAAAGTGCTTTTGTTGCCTGGATTTCCGGGGGTTTGTTCCACTGCAGGGCGTAGGCTGAATGCAAAACTTACCAATGCAGATCTGAACTCTCCGAGTCAGATCCTCAGCAGGTGTAAATTCAGTTACTTCGGTGGAACTGGGCTGCTGTACATCAGAGAGGATCTAGCCCAATGATTTTCAACCTTTTTTTTTCATTTGTGGACCCCTAAAACATTTCAAGTGGTGATGCAGACCCCTTTGGAAATCTTAGACATAATCTGCTGACCCCCAGGGGTCTGTGGACCATAGAGTGAAAACCACTGCTCTGTAGTAAGGACAACCTTTTGCAGACCCCTTAGACACAGATTGAAACAGACACAGACTCGGGGCACAGGTTGAAAACCACTAATCTAGCCCAATGTCTCCCTTAGGGTTCAGCATAGCAGCCCTCTTAGTCTGTAACCGCAAAAAGAACAGGAGTACTTGTGGCACCTTAGAGACTAACAAATTTATTTGAGCATAAGCTTTTGTGGACTACAGCCCACTTCATCAGACTTTTGAGTTCATTTGTTCCCTTAGGCAAGAACAGACTTTCTTCTCCCCCAGGAGTAGTGAGAAGAGAGACAAGGTTGATGTTTTTGTTGCACTGGATTCTAAGATGACTATCAATTTTTCTTCAAATACCAGGGGATTTTAAAAATAAGTGACCAGTGTGAATTCCTTGGTGGATTGCCTTCTATGGCTGTCTGTCTTGCTAGTGAAAGGAATGAGTTGATGCTTTATATGGTGATTGTTGCTGGTGTGTTACTTAAGTTGCATTAGCACCTTGACTCAAAACTATATCACCTGGCTGTAGATTGACATACATTTCTAATATATTTTGTCATAAAATCCTAATTTACAGGGTCATAAGGCTTTATTTTATTTTATATCAGGTTTCTGATCAAACCACTGCTAAATACTGTAGCTCTGTCTGATTTTAGTGAAATATATTGTCTGTATTGCCAAGTCTGTATTGGGAGGCCATGGATATGTGATCTGCAGCGGGAAAAGGCCCATAACAGCTTAGCCAGAGTGTGTACAGATTTGGAAATACTAGCTTCTTCTCCTGGAGCTAAGAAATATCACTTTCATACTGTATGTGTTGTGTGAGCTGCAGAATTAGACAGTCCCTTCTCCAAAGAGCTTCCAATTTAGGTCTTAAGACAAAAGACAACAGATGGGTACAGACAGTACAAGGAAACAACGAGACAATATTGGTTAGCATGTTAGACAGTGGTGCGGTGATGGTGCCTTGAAGGTTTTCTTATGTGAATTCTAGTCTGTACCTTCAGTTGTTGTTTGCTGTTTGTATTCTGATAGCATCCACAATGTGCTCGTAACTGTCTACACTAGGTGGAGGGGATCGATCTAAGTTACGCAACTTCAGCTAAGTGAATAACTCACTTAGCTGAAGTTGAGTACTTAGATCTACTCACCATGGTGTCTTCACTGCGGTAGGTTGACTGCTGATGCTCCCCCTTTGACTCCGCCTTTTAACTGAACTTGATTTAATTTGTTTTATTACATTTGTACACTCTTTAATTTATACTTTTAAATTTTGGCCTTGTTTACGTTAGAAAGTTTTGTTGCTTTAACTATACCAGCACTCAGTTATGCAAACAACCAACCTTATTTGTTTGAAGAAAGTGTCATGTCCCCACAATGTCTGGTAATTAAACTAAAAAAATAATCACTTATTTGTTTGAAAATTTGATTTTACAAAAGTATTCAGTGTCATTTTTCTATCCCCCTCACTGCTGCTCCATTTGACTAAACAAGATAGAGCTGTATATAGTGTGTCTGGTATGTTTTACTACAAACCATAAATGTAATTTAGCAATGTGTAATCCAGCAGTTTAAAATGCTAAAAAAAATCTGCCACCGCTTCCTGTCATTTTAAATAAAGTAATACCCTAAAAGGCAAAAAAAAACCGTACAGCTGTTACTGTTTTTAGACAACACAAACCTTCAGCTTTTTTGTCTTTTTTTAATAAAAATACTTCTTTATTAAACTATAATACATATATCCATTTTGGGCTTTCACTTAGTTATATTGACATTAATAAAAATGTGTATTTAGATGAGTTTAAAGGGACATGGTAAAGTTAAATAATACTAAAAAAAAGCAAATTTCCTTACGTATGTTAATAAAATGCATTCATTCTTAAATTTTGAAATTTAAAAAACAACTTTTCACTACTTATAATAGGAGCTTATTCTGTGCACTTGACTCACTTTACACCAGGAATCCAGACTGCTTGGTTTCTAATATTTGTTTTTCAGTGTTTCAATAGTCTGGTTCTTTTGCAGTAGAACAATAGTACAATGTTTGGTTGCATATAATGCAGGGTAATGGTTAAATCTGAACAAAACATCTCCTTTGAAAAACAAAACATGAAAATATTCAATTGTTTTTTGAGAAACCTACAAATTACTTGACAGCAACCCTATCAGTTTATGACAAACTAGGAAATAAGGGTAAGTCTACATCACCCTGGGAAGTGCCCTCCCAGATGCTGATAGACAGACACATGCTAGCTGTGCTCAAGCTAGCATGCTAACAATAGCACCATGGCCACAGCAGCACAGGCAGCAGATCAGCCACCCAAGTACAAACCAACCCAGTCCTCTCTGGCTACATGCTTGGGAGGCTAGCCTGTACCGCTGTTTTTAACACACTATTTTTAACACACTAGCTCAAACTGGACCCCTCAGGGGGTCGCGAGGTTTTTACAGGGGGGAGTCGCGAGCTGTCAACCTCCACCCCAAACCCTGCTTTGCCTCCAGCATTTATATTGGTGTTAAATATATAAAAAAGTGTTTTTAATTCATAAGGGGGGTCGCACTCAGAGACTTGTTATGTCAAAGGGGTCACCAGTAAAAAAGTTTGAGAGCCACTGCACTAGCTTGAGTAGAGCTAGCACATCTGTCTACCCACACTGGACGTATGCTCCCTGCTGCTGTGTAGACATATCCTAAGAGTTCAGAAGCAAGCACCTAATGGCTGGAGAGAGACAAGCATAGCTTTAAAGTTGTCTCTTGTCTCTAGTCTTTATTCCATAATTTTGAATAGCTTTGATTATGTATGTTTGGTAGCTCCTCTCCCAACGTTATTTTAGATTTCTGTGATAATCTGGGAATCACATCAATTGCCTTTTTTGTGGCCACAAGTCCAAAATGGAGATGAACTATGAATTTGTGACCCCTGAAAGATGCATGTATATTCCTTGGGAGTATATTTAGCCTAGATGGAGGAGAAATTGACATAGTAAATTTGCCACATACCCCCATCTTGCTTATTCAGATTATAAAGAAAATTAAACACTGTATATATAATATAGATAAATATTTTAATACCTCTGATGACGAGGGTTCCATGTCTGTCGCAGAGGTTGCAGGAGTCATGGATTCCGTGACTTTCTGTGACTGCTGCAGCGGCCAGTGTGGCTGACCACAGGGCTGCCCAAGCAGCTGGCTGGTGACAGCCGCACTAGCCACTTCATTTTTTGATGAACTAAAGTTAGGGCAGGTCTACACTAACCCCCCAATTCGAACTAAGGTACGCAACTTCAGCTACGTGAATAACGTAGCTGAAGTTCGAAGTACCTTAGTTCGAACCTACCTCGGTCCAGACGCGGCAGACAGGCTCCCCCGTCGACTTCGCGGTACTCCTCTTGCCGAGCTGGAGTACCGCAGTCGACGGCGAGCACTTCTAGGTTTGACTTATCTCGTCCAGACAAGACGCGATAAGTCGAACCCAGAAGTTCGATTTGCTTGCCGCCGAACTACCGGGTAATGTAGACCTACCCTTAGCTATTTGTTAAGTTAAACCAATCATTCATGTGTAACCACATCCCAGATATATGACAAACTATAGGTTAAATGCTGACCCTGCGCAGACGGATTGCTAATCAGGAAACCCCTGGCAGTCATTGGAGGCTTCAGAATGATATTTTCTACTTTGCTTGTGGCAGCGAATCTTCAAGCTCCATCTGCAGTTCTTTCTGTGAGAATGTCATTCAAAATCCTTAAATATATATGTTTCTGTTGCCCCTGATATCTTGCATTCTTTTTCACAGTTTTCATTTACTTTTCTTTGTCCCTGAGACCACCATTTCTGTGAATAGTGTGCCCTCAATGGAACTTCTTATGGAACCAACTCAACTTTTAAGTGTCACCTCTGGGGCAACCTGAACATGAATGTGTTTTGTTTATGTTTCAGTTACAAATCTGCATTGAAAATGATCAATAAACAAGAAATACACATTAGGTTGTTTTATGCCTGTTTAAGATTAAGCTTTTGCCAGACAATGGTTCAGATTCTCCATTTCACCATGGCTGAGCAGCATATAGGGGTTGTAAACCTGACAGAACCCATGCCTGGGAAATACCCTGATATAAAAGGATTCCCTGGGTGGCATATAGCTAACAGAATGGCTTTGTGTCCCCACTCCTTTGTAGCCTCTGGGGATGTACTGAAGGCATATCTGGGACTGGAAGTTGTTGCAAAAGCATGCCGGGCTCTGGTTTCTGCAGTTACAGAAGAGTTCCTAGTGGGTTGTTGGATTCAAGTTAAGTTATAGCAGTCTTGATGTTGAATTTCAGTTTTGCTTGTCAATCAAAACAGGGCACTTAGAGCCTGAAATAAGTGTCCACACACAGACTTGCACCAAAATAATAAAATTAAAATTGAGTTAGTTATTTTGCAAAAAGAACAGGAGTACTTGTGGCACCTTAGTTATTTTGGTGCAAGGTTATGTGTAGGTCAACCCTAAATTCTCTAGTTAAATTCTAAACTAAGGGTATGTGTACACTTGCGGAGTTTCATCGCCAGCAGTTACAGCGCCGCTCAGAGAGCGCTAAAGGGAAACCACTGTTGTGTGTTCACGCTGTCAACAGCCTGTACAATAGCATGTTCATACTTGTGGCACTTGCAGTGGTATTTGGATCATTGCACTCTGGGGAGCTATCCCACAGAGCATTTCTTCCTCTTCCACCACTAAGAGCTGTTGGAAGGTGGAGGGAGTTGCGGGGCATCCTGGGTCCTGTCCCAATGCCCCTGATGCATTGCTTCGCATGCCAGGAATCCCTGTGCTACAGTCTGCATTTGGCGCCACCTTTCAATGGTGTGTGTACTGCGCACCCTGCTTCTTCGGGCTGCAGGAATGGATCCCGAACTGTTGACCAGTATGCTGCTCGCTCTGACCAACACATCATGAGTGGCAGTGGGGTTATTCCTTTAACTACAAAAGCAAGAGGAGTGCAACATTGATCTCACCACACGTAGTAGCTACGACACGAGATTGCTTGTGGCATTCACGGAGGTGCTGATCACAGTGGAACACCACTTTTGGGCTCGGGAAACAAGCACTGAGTGGTGGGATCACATCGTGATGCACCTCTGGGATGACGAGCGGTGGCTGCAGAAGTTTCGAATGAGGAAAGCCACATTCGTGGGACTGTGTGATGAGCTCGCCCCAGACCTGCGGCTCAAGGACATGAGAATGAGAGCTGCCCTGCTATTGGAGAAATGTGTGGCGATTGCACTGTGGAAGCTGGCTACTCCAGACTGCTACCGATCGATCTATCAAATCAGTTCAGAGTGGGAAAGTCGACCGTTGGACTCGTGTTGATGGAAGTGTGCAGGGCCATTAATCGCATCCTGCTGCGAAAGACCATGACTCTGGGCAATGTGCGTGACATTGTGGATGGCTTTGCACAAATGGGATTCCCTAACTGCAGAGGGGCGATAGATGACATGCATATTCCAATTCTGGCACCAGACCACCTACCCACCAAGTACATTAATTGCAAGGGGTATTTCTCAATGATTCTCCAGGTGCTTGTTGATCACCGTGGGCATTTCACAGACATTAACGCAGGCTGGTCCGGAAAGGTGCATGACACACGCATCTTTTGGAACACTGGCCTGTTCAGGAAGCTGCAAGCAGGACTTTCTTCTCGGACATGAAGATCACCGTAGGGGAAGTCGAAATGCCCACTGGGAGACCCTGCCTACCCCTTAATGCCTTGGCTTATGAATCCATACACGGGGCAACATGACAGCAGCAAGGAGCGGTTCGACAACAGGCTGAGCAAGTGCAGAATGACTGTTGAGTGTGCTTTTGGCCATTTAAAGGCCCGCTGACGCTGCCTCTATGGGAAGCTGGACCTGGCCAATGACAATATTCCTATGCTTACAACCTATGCTCCATAATATTTGTGAAGGGAAGGGTGAAAGCTTCACTTAGGGCTGGACCGCTGAGGCTCAGTGCCTGGAGGCTGAGTTTGAACAGTCCAGAGACCAGGGCTATTAGAGGGGCACAGCGTGGGGCCATAAGGATCAGGGATGCCTTGAGGCAGCAATTCGAAGCTGAAAGCCACTAATATTTGTTGCTATGTTTGGGAGTGCAGTGCTTGTAATGTTAGGAGGTGATTGGTGCAGACAATGCAATATGAAGACTTAATATAATTGTCTGTTGCTTTGCAGGGCTCTGTTTGCTTTCAGTTAATAGAATAAAGATTGCTTTCAAACCAAAACAATTCTTTTATTAAAAAACAACCGGAGGAGAGAGGCAAACAAAAAAACCCATCAGCAGTGAGGGAGTACAATGCAGCGGGTACTGTACTTCAGCAGGGCCAAACTGCAGAGGGATGGGTGTTGAGTGCAGTGAGTAGTGGGAGTCCGCAGTGTTGGACTGTGAGGGGGGAGCAGTGGAATGCCGCGGATATAGACTGGAGCCAGGAGGTTGATAAGAGTGTGTTGGCGGTGTCTGGGGGGATCATGGGAAAGAATTTTGCGACAGCAGCTGCAGGGGAGGGCGGGCGTGGAAGTGCTTGGTTTTCAGAGCTAGTATCGCCTGGAGCGTGTCTGCTTGGTGCTCCGTAATATTTAAGAACCGCTCCATGGCTTCATTCTGGCATGCCACGTTCTCCTTTCAGTACCTCTTCTCGCTGTCCTGCCACTCCTTCAATTCCTGCTTATCGGCCATGGAGTGCATCATAACATCACACATAAAGTCCTCCTTAGTTCTTCTTGGCTGCTTTCTAATTCTGCGTAGCCATTCAGCCATCGATGACAAAGAGGGAGGCTGGGCTCCCGAAGTAGGGTGACCATCTGTCCCATTTTTAAAGGGACAGTCCCATTATTTTGGGACTTTTTCTTATATAGGCACCTATCACCCCCCTCCCCCTGTCCCGTTTTTTCACAGTTGCTATCTGGTAACTGTATCCCAAGATCATCTCTGTGAAGTTTAAACGCAACATTTTACAGAAGCAGTATTGTTTGCAACACAGAGAACACTGATTCAGTGATTTTAAAGCACAGCCAGTACTCACTAACTGGCTGACCCCAGGCAAGCACACATGAGCCATAAGACCCCCAAAATGGTGAGTAGCTGCAGGGGAAGGGTAAATCACTCTTCCCGGACCCTGCTGTACACTGGGCATGTGGCTCTTGGGGAGAGCCAGCATTGTAGGGGGAGCCTGATAATCATTCCTGTCCCCACACTTTCCACAGGATATGATCATTATGGAAGATATCTCGTTGCTGAGGGTGGGCAGGGAATCAAGGGAGGGTCTTCTCCAAGACTGCGGCTTCTGCCCTGGCCCCTATGTGGCTCGCTTTGTGCAGCAATGGTCCCCCCATCCCCCCTCCGTGATGGCACAGTGGTGCGGGAAAGTTACCATTAATGGGGCAAGAAGCAAAGTTGCTCTGCCAAAGAACCTGTGGCAGCGGATTGCCCAGTATCTCCATGAGAGTTTCCTGGAGATCTCTGAGGCAGATTCCCGTGAAGTGAGGGAGTCGATCAACAGCTTGTTCCGCTGCTCAGACTAGGCATGTGTTGGGAGACAAGCCTGCTTTCTGCAACCCTCCTGCCCCCAAAAACTCTCTTCAGTGATTCCCAAAATCAAAGCCACTTACTAGGGCCTCCTCTCCTGTTTGCGCTTTGCCAACATCTGACAGCTGTGACTGGCTAGCCTTCTCTGAGGTAGAAAAGAGCTCCTGGCTGCATGCATCTCTGACCTCCGAGTCATCCTCTGCCTCTGGGTCCCCCTCCCCCTCCACATCCTTATCCAAGATTTCTTCCTCCTGGCTTGGTCGACTCTCAACTGGCATGCGGGCCATTGAAATATACATAGTGGCCTTTGCAGCGGAGGTGGGATTGCTGCCGAGTATCGCATCCAGCTCTTTGTAGAACTGGCAGCTCGTGGACGCAGCACCGGAGCGGCAGTTTGCCTCCCATGCCCTGTGGTAGGCGTTCCCAGCTCCTTCAGTTTGACCCTGCACTGCAATGTGTTCCGATCAGGCCCCTTTCTGTCATGCATTGTGAAATCTGTCTGTAAGTATCATAATTCCTACGGCTGGAGTGCAGCTGGGACTGGACAGCCTCCTCTCCCCAAATGCTGATGAGGTCCAGCAGCTCAGCATTGCTGCAAATGGGGGATCGCCTGGTGCATTGCCACCTAGAAAGCTGCGCTGAGACCACTGCACGCATCACCGAGCAAACAGGAAGGGGACTTTCAAAATTCCAAAGGAATTTACAGGGTGGGAATGACGGTTGGTCACCTGAGCAATAGAATTCAAACCAATGACCAGAGAGGCAAGAACAGGCATTGTGGGACACCTCCCTGAGCCCAATTGCAGCCCTGTAATCGACCACAGTGTCTACACTGGCACCATGGCAATGTAGCCCCAGCGCAGAAAGCTGTACACCTCTTGTTGGGGTGGATTTTTTTACAGCGCTGCAACTACGCAGTTTCTGCGCACTGAGTGGCTTGGCAGTGTGTACACCTCAGGAGTTACAGCTCAGAAAGCTGCTTTACTGCGCAGAAACTTGCCAGTGTAGCCAGGGCCTAAAATTGCAGCAATCTTGAATGCAAGGAAGGAATGTGAGGAATGGCTTGATTGTGCAGTTTGCACAAAGCCCTAGGCAGGGAAGTTAGGAGGAAGATCTATTGTCTGATCTGTTGGGGAAAGTTGCACAACATCTCTGCTCCTGCTGTGGGGGGCGCATGATGATGCTGTTGATCCCTCACTTTCATCAGCCCCAAGCTCTCCTACAAGTGTATAATGTGATCCATACTATCGTTCCTGGGTCTCACAATGTAGAAGTAGTATGGTCCAGTTTTTAAGGTGGTGTCAATCCAAATAGTTCCATTGACATTAATGGAACTACACCAGCTTGCATCAGGTGAGAATCTGGCTCACTGGTTAGTCAACAAAGTAATTGTCCTAAGTATTTATTTATCCATTCTAAAATTCTAAGTTTGAGTATTTACTTCATTACTTCCATCCAGGGCTGGCCTTATGGGTGGGCGACATGGGTGACTGCCCAGGGCACCATGCTCAGGGGGTACTGTGATCAAGAGGCAAGGAGTTGGGCAGTCCTGGAGTGCAAGGCCGCAGAAAGGAGCTTGGAGTAATGGGGGTGGGGAAGGCATCAGGCACCTGGGGAGGCAGTGGGGGCCAGCGGCGATGGGGGGACTAATGGGAAGGTGGCAGGGGGGATGAGTAGGGGGTGGGGAGAGGCAGTGGGTGCCAGGTATCAGAGGGGTAGCCGTGTTAGTCTGAAGCTGTAAAAAGCAACAGAGGGTCCTGTGGCACCTTTAAGACTAACAGAAGTATTGGGAGCATAAGCTTTCATGGGTAAGAACCTCACTTCTTCAGCCCCAAGCTCTCCTACAAGTGTATAATGTGATCCATACATTATACACTTGCCAGGAGCACCAAAATACAAGCTTGCCCAGGGTGTCATTTTCCCTAAGCTTCCATACCTAGCAGCACTCTTATGTAAACATTTTTAATAGCATAATGGCTAGTATCTAGTCATCTAAGAGAATCCATACAAAAGACTGCATGCACTGGGTTTTGATGTATAAAGATAGAGAGTTTTGGAGTTTGTGAGATGTGGTTATTTTGTACTGATTTGCCAGAAGCGGAGGTGAATGTGGTAGCCTGTGAAATATAGCTGTTTGAAATCTTATCCTTCAGAGAGAAGAATGTTCAGTTCTTAATGTACCTTGTTGTTGAACCATGAGAAGTTAAAACCCCAAGATCCCTCCAAATAGATATAAAAAGTGGTTTAGTGGAATAGTGCTACAGGTTGGTAAACTTGACTTATCTCATAAATACAAGCTTCAGCTTCAATGATATTAGGTATTTAAGAACCAGAAGTATTTCAGTGGGTTTGAAAATACTACAAAAGTGTGTAGACTTGTGAAATAGCCATGTGAACAATACTTACTGCCCTGTCTAAATGATTTTACCCTTTCTATTAGGTGGCCACTAATGGGATCATTGCAGTGAATGAACCATCAAAAGAAGAAGAATACCTTGGTCAATTCCCACTCAGTTTTGGAGCTATTGCTCCATTTTTGGCTGATCTGGACACTACAGATGGACGTGGGAAGGTGTTTTATAGAGAAGATTCATCCCCTGACATCTTACAGCTTGCTGCAGACCATATCCAATGGGGTTTCCCGGAGACCAATTTTGATCCAAGCAGTGTTGTCATTGTTACCTGGACGTTTGTGGCTCCTTACCATATAGCTGGAGAAGTCCCCACTCTGGAAGACAAGGTGAATATTAGACAGAGCTCTAAGATAGACAAAGTGCAACAGAAGTGTAACTCCATGGTCCATTGTTTTAAGTGTCAATTGTAATATTTCATACTTCAAAAAGAAAATTATTTCACTTTAAATACCTTACCGCTTTGCTTTATATGCTTATCACAGCATTCATGAGAAGGAAATTTTTGGGAGGAGTGTCTCAGACATATTTAAAAGATGTAAGCAGTTTGGCTTGTAGCATATGGGCAGAGATGAGGACAAAGCTCACATATTTTTACCTTGTTATTCAACATCAAACTATCCTTGGACTGTTATGTTAACTTTTATAAAACCCCAAAATGTGCCAGATACTTGGAATAATCAGGGAACTTAGATGTACTAAAACCTGGACTTTGGGGGCTAAATTAACAAAGAAACTTAATGTGGTGACACTAAATATCATCAGGTCTAACGTTCAAGTGCCTAGAAAATCACTGGGATTCACAAAGGCTGGATTTAGGCACCTAGGGTCCCTACACAATGAATGGAAGAGATGGGCATCTTCACAAAAGCCAGCACACTAGGTGATGCCTCACCAAAGGTGGAAGATGCTAAGCCAATATGGGTGTGTGAAGCATTTCCCCCGTCTCATAGATAGGCGCCTAAGTCTGGGCCACAGGGAAGTGCCTCCTACAACATGGGATTCTCAGCAGAAAATGCTCTCTTGGTGTGAGGTTCCTATATTGTTTTAGTAAGAAGCTAGCAGGGAGGGAGGATTTGCAGCAGCACCCTCATAATGTTTAGCCCAGCGGTTAGGGTACTCATCTGGGATGTGGAAAATCCCCAATTCAAGTCCCTCTTCTCCCTGATGGAGAGAGGAGGTTTGAACTGGTCTCTGCTGCCAGCACCCTAACCACTGGGCTATGGGATATTCTGACATGGGTCTCTCTGGCTCTCCTGTTGAAGCTGTTGCACTCATTGGGCCGAGCGAGTAGGTAAGTATGAGACTGACTCTGTAGCCTGATGTTTAGTGCACCCACCTGAAAGTGAATTTTTAAAATTTATTTATCCCCATTTCAACAGGGGAGACTGAGAGAGCTCCACACTAGAATATACCATGCCCCAGTGGCTAGTGTATGCACCTGAGAGGTGGCAGAACCCACTTCAAATCTTTCCTGTGTCTCAGTTGGAGGGTGGTACTTAACTTAGGGGTCTTCCACATCCCAGATGAGTACCCTAACCACTGGGCGAAAGGTTATGAGGAAGGTTGTTCTCCCCTGATCCCTCCTTTGTGTAAACTTCTCTATAAGGGCCTGATCTGGTAGCTGATCTCTGAACATGCTTTCCAGACCAGGCCCTGCAGGCTAGTTAGGCGGAGGACTGTCTGTCTGTCTTTCCCTGGTTCGTGCATTGTTCCGGGGCTTAGGTGTCCAGATGCCTGGTGTGGGGCTGCAGTGCATGTGCTCAGGCAAACACAGATACCTCGTGAACTTTTACTGAAGTTGAGGCATTGAGCAAGTTTTGGTGCCTACAGGTTTTGGGGGCAGCTGAGCAGAGGCTTTGAATCCCAGTGGGGCCTGATTCTGGGATTTAGGTGTCTAAAGTGGCAGTTAGGCACTTAAGTCCTCTTGTGAATTTAGCCCTTGATCTCTTTTTGGGTTGATCACATCTCATTCACCACAAACTCGCATATCTGAAATCAGGCCTTCCGTAGTAGACTCTTTAAGATACATGTATGATGATCCATGTATGCTTAGGACTTAACCTCACAATTTATTTGAGAGCCACAATCCCTCCTCCCCACCCCATCTTCTAAATCTTTTAGGTCCCATTCTGCAAAGATGTAAGCACATGCTTCGTTTTATGTACTGAGATTAGCTCTGTTGTCAATGGGACTACTCACAGTGTGCAAAGCTAAGCATGTGCTTCTGTCTTTCCAGCATCAGGGCTTTGTTTTGCCAAATATCAGTTTCTTTTGTCTGACTAGGCCATGGGCATAGCATCCACCTTCCCTATAATGGGGCCCATGCTGGGGCAGTGGTAAACAGCTAAAGTCAGATAAATGGCCCTCATTGGAACACTGTCTCAGCAAGGGCCATGATTGCAGTGGCATGGATGTTCTCTACCAACAAATAATAAAATACTCCTCCAAAATCCTCTCCCCACCTGACAGCCCTGAAAATAAAAAATGCAGATCAGAATTCAAAATTGGATGTGCTGTCTGCATCTAAACATACATCATTTACAGTCCAGTGCAGTACCATTAGGCCAGCTGATTCCTTGACATCTCAAAGGCCAGTTTGTTGTGGTAGCTTTGAGGGTTGTTTTTTTTTAATTTGGTTATTTTTATTTATTTATTTATTGGCTTAGTATAAACTGGGCGTTATGAAAGGAATGATCTGTTTGGTTGACAAGTATCCTGAACATTGCTGCTGGTAATCCAGTACAGCATGCACTGTGAGGGGTCCTATATTGTGTGTTGCCCCTCATTGCACACCTTTGGCTTCTTCATCTCCATGTGGGGCCTGAGATGCCCCAGAATGTACTGAATTAGAGAGTTTCATTGAACTATGTTTCATCAAATTTAAAATGATAGTTTCTCTGCTCTCTTTCTGTGGATATTCCTTTAATCTCCATGTTGAGCTTCAGCTGGGATTTAAGTCTTTGAAACAGAAAACTCTGATTGTAAAACATCTGATAAATGAAAATGTAGTAATTTTGGAAAGTCAGTATGAGTATTTGATATCACCCGGTCATTGTGTAAGGACATTTCTCACTTGAAAACTGAACCCTTATTTTTTATTTATTATTTTTTTTGCCTCATTTTGCGGAAGCTGTGAATTCAATATCCTATTCTGTGCAAATATTTGTAATTAGCATCTAAATTAGATACAAGATCTTCCAGGAACAGCCAGTCCACTCAATTTTTCTGTTAAAAGGACTTTTCAATTTGCTAAACATAGTACTGAACTTAGGGCTTTTTAAAGCATCCTAATGGCTATTTTACATTGACTTCAGTTTATCTGTGGTAAGACTTTGATTGTGACATTTAAGCATAGTCAAAACAAATGTGTTTTTGAAAAAAATATTAAATCCGTTTCTTTGGAAAAACTTCTCAAAGGAATTTAACAGTCTCTAATAATTGTGTAATGCACAACCCATTGTGTGAACCCAGATCTTGACTTTGATTTATAAAGTGTCTTCCTTTTTCTAATCTTGAATATTTTCCCACAAGTAAATGGAATTTAAATCTTCCCCACAGAGAAACACATTCCAGGCTGTTTTAGCCTCTTCTGATTCCAGTTCCTATGCTGTTTTCCTTTATCCAGAAGATGGTTTGCAGTTCTACAGTGCACACTCGAAGAATGCTGAGGAAAAGATTCCTGCTACAGTTGGCTTTAGTCAAGCCGCTACAAACTACTACTTGTGGATAAAGCCAGGATCCTACAATACAGTTGCTAATGATGAAGAGTCGATCAGAAACCTGCATGAGTATGCTTTTAAAATAAATAAATAAATAAACCCAAATCCCAGTTTTTACTACTGTCTGACATGTGTTTATGCATTCTGCAATGTGAGAAAATGTCATAGCTAATAAGATTTCATTAGCCATTGTATTAGAAATCGTAAAATTTGATCAACGTTTTTGAAGAATGAGACGTTTTTGACCAAGATTTTCAAAAGTGGATGCTAATATTGTCTTCAGTGGGAGCTACTGGGTGCTCAGCCCTTTTGAAAATTGGGACACTTTCTGAGAAGCCTAACTTTAGGCATCCCTTTTTGAAAAGTCTTGACCTCTGTTCATAGGTGCTGGAACTGCCTATAGGGGTGCTGCAGCTCCCCTGGGCTTGAAGTGGTTTTCATCATATATAGGGTTTACAGTTTGGTTCAATGGCTCTCAGCACTCCCACTATACAATTTGTTCCAGCACCTCTGCCTCTATTTTTGTGGGGAAAAGGACAGGAAGGAAAGAGAGCAATTCAGAAAGTTCAGAGTGCTGCTATCAAGGTGAACTTGGGCCAAATTATACCACCTTTTCTTCCCAACCCTCCCTAACCTCCAGATAAATTCTAAAGAAGTTAGTTCAATGTATATTAAACATGTTGCCAATACTATCCAAAATTCCAGCCGTGTACCCTAAGCTGTATTTTGTATAGGTATGATCCAATTTGTAGTTGTATTTCTCAGTGGAGTATAGAATCAAATATGTAGTGATTTTCATATAGAATTTATATTTATTTTTATATTTACTTGACCCCTTGTTTAGTGTGCTTGTTCTCTCTTTCTAGGAGCAGCAATTCTGGAAGGAAAGGAATCTGGGTTTTTGAGATTGGTAGCTCATCTAATAGCATTGTGCCTGCAAAAATCAGCTACAGTCCAGAATTTGGTGATGATGAACAGTATCAGGAAGTGACCTCAAAACCAGCTGTATTGCACCATGACTCTGTTGAAATAAGCCCGCAACAGGTACCATATGATGTTCCCAGCAGAAGAGAGGATCAGCAACATATTACATATAGAATTCCTCAGTCAGCTTCAGAAGATGACTTACCAGCACCACACAAAGCTGTAACAACAGAGACACCTCCAAGAGAATCCTTTTTCAATCAGCAGCCAGAACTCTCAACTGGGAAAACGCCGCCTCAGTTTCAGGTCCACCAGTATCCTCAGGTTATAGATGTGGAAGATATTGAGGAAACTGGGACTGGTAAAGGCATTTGTACTGTTTTAGGCTGTTGGCACCTGACTTTCCCCCCTAACACCCCATTCTCCCACCCTAACACCCCAGTGTGGCTTCCACTTTGTCCTGAGACCAGCCTTCTCTATCCCCCCTTATCCCCTTGTTTTCCGCTTCCCCCATCATGGGAGTGTGTCAATGAAAGATCTGTGTGGGCAGCATGAAAAATAGATTTATTTAAGGAGTGCTCTCTAAGCTGCTGGATATAGCCTATTTTTTTCCCCAGAATGGCTTCCCACTGCCTCCTTCACCCCAAATTGGCTCTCTTTTTGATTTGCCCTTAGACCTCTGAAATTCCAGACAGATCTGTTTAGTTTTGGCAATGTTAGGGGGACGTGTGGACAGTTTCAAATCCAATTGTAATACTTGACCACAAACATGTATGGCCAGTTGTGCTTACCACAGACTTGTCCCGCAATGGGTCTGTTCTCAGTAGCTTGCAGAATCGAATGCTGTGGAGAAACTAGTGTCTCTGTGGAATAAGTATATTAATACTTCTGAAGGGCAATATAGTCTCAAAGGTATCTCTGTCTTAACAACATTTTTTATCTAAGTTGTTTTGGTTATTATAGTTGTTAAAGTAATGACCTGCATTTTAACTGTTGCAATATATTGCTGCACTTAGTAGGGATTGTGTGTGTATGATACAAACTGTTTTCACAGAAATATAACTTTATACACTCTTTATAGAATACAGATGACTTGATAAAGTCAGAGAACCCTGAGCCACCACTACAAAAGGCTGTGTACAATTTAGGATTCCCTGGTTTTGTGTGATTAAAAGCTCTGTACTAGCAATGCTACTTGTTGAGGCAATGAATATAGCGAATGTAAAGCCGAGTGTGACGCTGAATAATTATTTGAATGACAAGACTCAGAATGTTCCCTGACATCAGATGTGAGGATTGTTATATCTGTGAGCTTGGAAGAGCACAGGTGTGGGTTTTGACAGTGGGTGCATGGGCTGTCTGTTGTGGTAACCAGGCAAGGTACTAACAAACTTCAACAGGACTTTATTTTTAAAGTGGAAACCTCTTTACCATGCTGTTGCTGCACCCTCGGTAGATCTCACTCAGCCTCCTCAACTCCTCCCCCTCCTTCCTGTGTCCTGTCCTTTCAGACTCCCAACAGCCAGTGCTCCCAGTTCTAATAATTACAAGTAACATCTAAACACCACACTGTCCCTTCTGGTGTGGGCGGGAAACCAGAACCTTGAGAAACTTTCCCCATGTTTAGCTTAAGGACCAGATTGACATCTGGCATAAATTGGTGTACTTCCATTGACATAACTTAAGACAGTAGCGCTCCACTGATTTACAGCAGCTGAGGATCTGGCCCAGTACCTTTTACTGGAATATTTGGACAAATTAGTTACATATTGCAAGGCAAGCAAAAATCTATTGCAGTTGTTTGCCCTTCCCAAAAGCTGATCAAATGGGCACAACGAAATTCTGAAGCTAACTCAGAATTGTGTTGTGCTCTAGTTGGCCCTATTGTGAATCTTTATAGATGTTATGGTTGTAATGTAATATGCAGAATAGTAATTGGTTGGTCTTTCTTCCTATAGTGTTCCGTTATCATACAGATGTCCAACAGACCTGTGCTAACAACCGTCATCAGTGTTCCGTTCATGCTGTTTGCAGAGACTATCCAAATGGGTATTGTTGCAGTTGTATTGCTGGTTACAAAGGAAATGGCAGGCAATGTGTAGCAGAAGGTAATTTAATTTTTCAAAACTAAATAGTTGTACTAACATTTTGTATGAGACATTTAATGTTGTAATATGGTTATATGGATAAATAGGCAATGATTTTTTTAAACCCTCTTTAGTACAGAAAGGGGTGAGGTTGCTGCTTTTCTGATTTAAATGTTTTTGTAAGTACTAGTTGAAAATTATGAGTTAAGTAAAACTCCCTAAGCTATCTTGGAAAATCTTAATCTTGTATATTTATTTGAAAGCCATACATAAACTAAGTTTAAGTGGACACATAATAAAGGAGGTATCCATGATGAAGATGAAAATGTAACTTAAGATGGAGAAAGCACTGCTTTTTAGAACCTAGGGTCACAGTTGAAGTGCTTTCATACCACTGTCATTAGCACTGATTGCCTATTTGTTTTGCATAATGATCTACCTCTGACAAGCAAACCAAATTGTCCCCACAGTTGCAGACACTGATTCTGAGAGGGCAACTCTCTGCTTGGAAGGAGCTTCTTAAAACAGACTTTTGCTTACACAATTACCATTTTTGTCTGTTGTAGAGTTAACAACCGTGCTTTAGGGAATTATGTCATGGAAGGACAGCTAGGGATCTTCAAAGGGTTTGTGCAACCCAAAGTCCTTTTTCTGCCTGACAGCTCTTCCGCAAAGCTCCTCCAGGGAGACTACACTGGGGCCCACTGAGAACAAATTCCATCCTCCTCCAAAGAAGGATCAGTGGGTGGGTGGAGGAGGAAAAGGAAGGAAAACCCCTTAAAACAATTGAAAGGCAGCCAGCGCAGATCAGAATGAAACAGTAAGAAAGCTGACTTCATGAGAGACTTTTTTTTAATCTTATACATTGGGCCATATGCCTTCTCTCTAAATAGGGCACCTTAATGGGCAGTTGTCTTGTCAATTTTTGGCCTCACTTCAGATTTTCAGAATGATTTGTTTCCTTAGACCATTAATTGAGAGGGATAGCTCAGTGCTTTGAGCATTGGCCTGCTAAATCCAGGGTTATGAGTTCAATCCTTGAGGGGGCCATTTAGGGAACTGGGGTAAAAATCTGTCTGGGGATTGGTCCTGCTCTGACCAGGGGGTTGGACTAGATGACCTACTGAGGTCCCTTCCAACCCTGATATTCTATGATCAAGAAGTCTCGCTTTCCTAATCTACAGTAAAGTGTTGTATCTTACTACAAGAAGTCGCACTGCGTTCCTTGGGAACATTCTTGAGACTTTATTTGACTGACACAGATGAGGCTAACGGTACTGCACTGAGGTTCTTTCTCTCATCCTGCTGGCTACAGAGTGTAGGCTCTCAGTAATGATGAGGCATTCCTCTTTTATGGGGTATTGCAATGCACAATGCTCCATAGTAGAAGCCTTTTTGAAAAACATTCACCCCACTAACATGAATGCTGACGCTGAATGCAAGATTGGTCCAAAATGGATGGAAGTTACCCTTCCTAATATTTATTGCTTGGAAAAGTACGTTTTTCCATATATTTATGGGGTGAAGAAAATATGTAAATGGCTGTCTGGAACATATGTTCACCGGAATAAACAAGTAACAACCCAGTGCCCTCAGTGTCTAGTCTAGTTCTCTTTTCTCCCCTCCCTCCCCCAACTCTCTTTCTGTGTAAACAGGAAGCAGACAAACTGGGAAGTGTTGGAGGTCTGTAAATTTCACATATAAGCAAATGGGAATACTGCAGCCCTCTTCCTAAAATTTAATGAGTATTTTTCAGGAAAATTAGCTACTTTAGGTACTATACATTTAGGAAACCAAGGATTTGTTCGTTTGTAGAACTCTTGTGACTACACGCTGGACAGCTTTGTTATCAAAGCTTTTATTTTACAGTTGACAACTTAACACATCATTTGTTAAAATGGGCTGCCACAGCTGAGGGCACCCAGCTTCTGTGAGCCAGACACATCACAGCACACACAAAGCTTCCACATTACTCAGCAGTTTCTCCAGACTTCAGCAGTCTAGCACAGAGGCTAGAATAGCCTGTTATATTTGACACCTTAATCACTACAAACCAGTGTTAGTATCTGAATTTTTAGTTTATGGGGCTTTGTGTGGAGAAAAATAATTGAAGGCTGCTTGGGCACCCTCAGTCCCAAAGCGTAAATTGAAGGCAGTGGGCAGGTCACTTTTTACTATTTCAGCCAAGATGATACTTTGAATAATACAGTGAAAAAATGAACTGAATGCTTTAAAACGTCTCCATTTTTAAATGGAGATAAATATAAGAAATTACACAAGCTTTTTAGCCATGCTTGCTAGGACAACTGAACATCTAAAGGAAAACTAGACATTGGTTACTCTTTGAAAAGTTCAGGGATGTTTTAGATCCAGGGTTCTGGTTTGGCCCATCTCTAGAAATAAACTTCTTTAAAAGTGCACAATCTGACTTTTTATTACTGGAGTCAGTAATAAATACTGACTCCTGTTACTCTGACTTTTTCAGCTCCTATAGCAAAGATCTAAGCTGCTTGATTTTGTTGGATCTATATTTAAACATTGTGCTTGTGTGAGATCCAAAAAGGAATTTCTTATGTATACACTTGTAATCCTAGTGACTCAATCTATACATGCATTTCGACTGTTAAGTATCTGACTAAAAGCTTTCCTTTTCTGTTTTTACAAAATGCAAAAATTGCATTTAACTTGGTGTTCGTTACAAATTTAAACCAATCCAGAGCAAGGAAAATAAAAGTTCTGAAACTAATGTAACTTAGTGCATGTACTTTATACATTAGAAAATACCACAGCACCCTAAATACTAATCCAGAATACTACCTCTGTGCAGCACTAGTGACTAATTGTGTAGGACAGAATTTTGAGGAAAGTTGAGATATGAAAAATGTGGGACTATAATGGTACTCAGTGTAACCTTAAATACAGTGAAGCCTGTCGTGACCACAATAGGGACCATAAAAAAAATCTTGGTTGCTTAATGGAAGTAAACTTCAAACAGGAGGAGCAAATCTGTACTCTGTAGCTCTGAAGATACTTTAGGGCAGTGGTTTTCAAACTTTTTTTCTGGGGACTGAGTTGAAGAAAATTGTTGATGCCCAAGACCCAGCAGAGCTGGGGATGAGGGGTTTGGGGCATGGGAGGGGCTCAGGGCTGGGGCAGAGGGTTGGGGTGCAGGGGTGAGGGCTGTGGGGTGGGGCCAGGAATGGGGGGTTCAGGGTGTGGGAGGGGATTCTGGTCTGGGGCAGGGGGTCAGGGCTCTGGGCTGGGGGTTCAGGCTCTGGGGTGGGGCCAGGGATGAATGGTTTGGGTGCAGGAGGGGTTCTGGGTTTGGAGGGGGCTCAGGGCTGGGGCAGAAGGTTGGGGTGCGGGAGGGGGTCAGGGCTCTGAGCTGGGGGTGCAGGCTCTGGGGTGGGGCCAGGGATAAACTTTGAAAAACACTGCTTTAGGGCAGACTCTGAAGGTAGGAATTTGTATAATTAGGGGGTTTACTGTATGGCTTTCAGGTTTTTCTGTATAGCATTCGCTATTTGCAGATGCTATAACAAAACACCTTGTTTATTCAACTATCTATCCCTGGGAAAAATGAAAAAGGACAAGATCTAATTATTGTAACTCTACCCACTCTCTCTTTTTCATAGCAATGAAACCATAATTGCCTATGCAAATTTACACCTCATTTGTAGGTGGCTTGTATGTCTATCTCTGTGAGCATCTGTCTCTTGCCATACATGTTGACACTAATTTTCTACTGTCTGTTTGCACAAAATTGATACACTGATTAGAAAACGTAGCTCTGAACAGTGTGTTAATTCTGTTTTTATTTTGTGAAATTCTTTACCTTACATTGGTGTTTTTGATTGACCAGGTTCTCCTCAGCGAGTGAATGGGAAAGTGAAAGGGAAAATCTTTGTAGGAAGTAACCCAGTTCCAGTTGTATTTGAGAACACTGACCTCCATTCTTACGTTGTGATGAACCATGGGCGAGCATACACTGCTATCAGCACTATTCCAGAGGTGCTGGGATATTCTCTACTTCCTCTTGCTTCTGTTGGAGGTATCATAGGATGGATGTTTGCTGTGGAGCAGCAAGGATATAGAAATGGATTCAGTATTACAGGTAACTTTTTTTAAATTAGAACTTGTTTAAAAGGCTGCTTTATACTTTTTTTGTGGCTTGAGGCAAGATAACTGTTAAACTAGAATACTTGGAAGTAAAGTATTAGAAAGATGCAGAAGCTCCTTGATTCCTGACTAGTATTGGTTGGTTGGTGCTAGATCAAAACTTCAGCCCATTTCTCCTGCTGATATAATAAAGATATCTGGAATTTTTACTTTACTAGGGTTACCATATCTAACAAATAAAAAAAGAGGACCCTCCACGGGCCCTGGCCCCGCCCATTTCCCCCCCCCAGCCCCGCCCCAACTCTGCCCCTTCCCCACCCTAACTCCGCCCCCTCCTCCCTCCCACTCCCAGCCACGCGAAAAGGGCTGCCCGAGTGCTACCGGCTTCACGGTTTGCCGGGCAGCCCCCAGACCCTGCGCCCCCGGCTGGCGCTTCCCCAGCGCAGCTGGAGCCCGGGAGGAGAAGCGCCCAGTCGGGGGCGCAGGGTCTGGAGGCTGCCCGGCAAACCGTGAAGCCGGTAGCGCTTGGGCTTCGGGCAGCCCCTATGCCTCCGGACCCTGCGCCCCCAGCCGGGCACTTCCCCTCCCGGGCTCCGGCGGCACAGGGTCTGGAGGCATGGGGGCTGCCCGAAGCCGGTAGCGCTCAGCTCTTAAACAGAGCCGAAGAGTCAGGGGAGGAGCAGAGCCGCCGCGGCCGGGAGAGGAAGTGCCCGGCTGGCGGCTGGCAGTTGCACTTTTTATTTTTATTTTTAGGTAAAAATTGATGGAATTTGAAATCAGCACTTGATACAGAGGCATGAGCCAGGGTCCTTTCTTTTTCTTACTTCACATTGTTGGGAGTTTTCTAAATATCTCACATCTTACTCTGAATTCACCAACTTGTACAGATGCAGCAACTTTTCAGTTTAGAACTCATACTATGTATAGATGCAAATTCCTAGATAACTGAAAATCATGTCACTTAGCAAGACAAGGTGGGTGAGGTCTCGGGCCCCCCGGGGGGCCATGAGCAGGTTTCAGGGGATCCATCAAAATAAACCAGTGAGCAGGGCCAACGTTAAACTCACGCTCAGGGGCAGAAAGCTGAAGCCTGAGCCCCGCCTCCCGGGGCAGAAGCCGAAGCCTGAGCAACTTAGCTTTGCAGGGGCCCTTTGTGGTGTGGGACCCCAGGCAGTTGCCCTGCTTGCTAGCCGCTAATGCTAGCCCTGGCTTTTAATCTACTGGATATGCAGAAAAACAGTTGTTGTGGTGTAGGTGGGCTGTGGAGTTTTTATAGCAGGTTGGGGGGGCTTCAGAAAGAAAAAGGTTGAGAACCCCTGTTTTATTGGACCAACTTCTGTTGGTGAGAGTGACAAGCTTTCGAACTTACACAGAGCTCTTCTTCAGGTTTGGAAATTCCAGATAAAAAGATATTACCTTACCCACCCTGCTTCTCTAATATCCTGAGACCAACATGGCTACAACAACACAATCACGTCACTTGAAAGATAAATTTCCCTAGATTTGCATCTTTAATCTGTTCCTTCTGAATACATCTGGCTATTTGGCAGTTGTGTAAATAGTCATAAAAATGTAAATGGGTCTTAATTCAATAAATCACAACTGTTGCAAAGTGTGGAGAATCTTTCAGCATAAGGAAACCTTTATACTACAGAATTAGTATAAAAAGATGCTCCTCCCCACTAAATAGTAAAGACTTAAATCTGTAGGGTCATTTTGAAATTGTACTGGTACACAAATTTATAAAATTTAAAATGCTAATGAAACCAATGGGTCTTGTTGTATCCTGGTATGACAACAAAGCTGGCCTTCAGACACTTGAAAGAAGCAGCCAACATGCAACAAGGTAGAAAGGAAACACCCTCAAATGAAAGTTTGGTATAAATATTTTGGTGTCTTCAGAAATTCAGTATTTACATTTGTTCCTTTGCAACAGCTGCTGCCTGCTGACATTGCCTAAAATGTGGTGAGATTTTTGTTTCTGATACCACATGAAAAGAGTCCTGAGCTTTCTCAAACTATACACTTTTGCTGATGTTTAATATTATCTTAGTCTATCAGTGTGCTATGGGGAGTCTATCCTTCTAATGACAGGGGAATTAGAGCCAGAGGACCTGTTCCTGAGAGGTGCTGAGCACCTGCAATTCCCTGCAACTGAAATGTTTGGTCGTAGCCGCTTCAAGTCTCTTGGTAGTTATCCCTAAATGGGGAAACCTGTTTTTTCCCCTCTGATTACTGTAAAATCATTTTGGGGCATATTTATTGCCTTGTATATAGGAATCTTTTAAATAAGGCACCGAACAAGGTATATGATAACATGTAGGGTGGGATTTTCAAAACTCCCAAAGTCTTTTAGGAATACAAGTCCCACTGAATTTCAGTACGAATTGTGCTTCTAAGTGAGTTTGGGATTTTTGAAAATTCCACCTTTAAACAAAAATACAACAAAATGAGGTGAAAGCCGAATTCGAGCCTTAAAGGTGAACTTTTTACCTGCCAAGACTGGAGTACAAGAATCTGTGTTTTCTCCTACAACAGCAAAAGACTTTCAACCCAGATTCTCTGCTGTGCTCAACTTTTGCTTGGCACAAAAAGGATGTGGGGTTACTGGGGAGCCAGTTACAGCACCCTGATTATCGGGGTATAGCTGTGCTGAGTCACCATGTAGGTTAGATATTTCAGTTGGTTATAGTCCCAAATGAACCATATGCTAGCTGTGTCTTGGCTAAGCCCCCAACTTGTGCCTCTGTGCTGGGCTGGCTATACATCCCCTGATAGCTAAAAGGTCCCCATTCTGGGGGTATTCTCAGCTAGACGGATCTGGCTGCCTTTGAGCATTGCAAAGAAGAGGCCAGAATGCAATGAAAATCTGGACCTATGAATTCCTAAAACATATTAGGCTTTAGGTGCTAACGATAGCATCAGGGGAAATGCTGAACTCTTCAACTGCAATTTTGGCAGGCAAGTGAGAAATTCACTGATTTTTGTTAAAATTCCTGTACATTTCAGAAATATTTTTGTAATTCAAGGCTACATATAACTAGAGATGGGCCTGAATTTCTGGATTGATTCAAATTCTACCACTCAGACCCGTCTGTGAGTATAATCTGATTTAGAAGTTTATGCATCTTTTTTTATGTGATGCTTTACAGTTCTGTGGTACAAATTTTGTCAGCCTCATCAGTATGTTAATTGAATATAGAATTTTGTTCTCGTTTTTTTTTGGTTTTTGTGTATTTATTTATTTATTTTATTTATTGACTTCCTGGAAGCTAGTTCAGGAATTTATAATGTACATTTCAATTTTTTTTTAATTTGGGACCAGAAATGTTCTGTCTGTTTAAAATCAGAGTGTTCTCTTAATAGAGATATTTTCTCTAAAGAATAAAACCACTTTTCAACTATAACACACATGATAAGATTTACTATTGTATATTTTGGCTCTGCCTCAACTCTTCTCTTGATCTAAAACCTTCTCTTCTGCCTTATTTGCAGTTCAAGATGTTTAGTACTTAAAAGTCTGGGTTCTTTTACTATACTCAGTGATAGTGTGTCAATGGCAATTTCTAGAACTATAATTTTTCTTTTATATGGAAAAAAAAGGTGAACTATTAGAAGATCTTGCATAATAACTTGGAGAAAATATTTGCTTTTTTTGTTTGTTTGTGGTTTTTGTTTTTGTTTTGAAGGGTTGTGGGCAATGGTTTGACTAGATGGATTCAAACTTAGTCATGGTTTGCCTAATCTTGATTTCTAGGTGGTGAATTTACACGGCAAGCTGAAGTTACCTTCCTTGGCAGTAATGAGAAGCTGGTTATCAAGCAAAAGTTCAGTGGAATTGATGAACATGGTCATCTTACAATCAGCACAGAAATGGAGGGCAAAGTACCCGAGATCCCATTTGGTGCATCAGTACACATAGAACCATACAATGAGCTCTATCACTCTTCTAGTTCTGGTAAGAAGCAACATGAATTAATGGAGGTGATTATCAAGCATATTCCTCAGAAGAGAAAATAAGGTTCATACCTGTTTTCAGTGTAGAGTTTACTACCATATACTTGTTCTTTGGCTCTTTGGAACGACTCAATGAGAATGTTTTAATAACCTTTATCTCTGAAAATTGCATGTTCTTGGTCTCTTGTGAGGTTTAATTTTTTTTATTAATTATGTGGTGTCAAAAAATGCTGGATTGACAACTCTAGAGACACTGAAGGGGCCTTTCTTTTATCTACAAAACTGATGCAATGTAGACAGCAGCAGTGGAGATTTCCTGCATTGCTTACTAATGTTTCAGTTCTGATCTACAGGGCTCAAGAGGAGAGGGTAATTTGGTTTTTCAGCTTATTCAGTCCTTGGTCTCTTTTCTAAGACTACCATTAACTGTGCCTATTGCTGTGAGGTTTTTTGCAATGTGCACAATGCTCCACTAGGAACTGGACTGAGACCTATGAATCAGTTTACATAGGTTACTGACCAGTTATCTGGTAGTAACAACCATCTTTCACTGTGACTTGGGCAGGATTTGCTAAATTATGTTTAGATAAATATTTAGCACATTGTTTGAAACGCTGATACATGAAAGCAAAAGACAGGCCAAATCAAGTGAAATTTCCTCCCTTTGAATGGAAAAACATGGCAGTGCTTTATAGCTGCTTGTCTGTAAAATACAATCCTGCCTTTGATCCATGTCTGCAGATGGAAATGGGCTTTGTACTCTCCCTTTCCTCTTTTATCCATGTGGTATTTATTGTATTTCAGTGATCACATCATCTTCTACCAGGGAGTACACAGTGACAGAACCAGAACGAGATGGGATTGCTCCCTCCTACACTGTAGCCTACCAGTGGCGACAGACCATCTCATTCAACGAATGCATTCATGATGACTCACATCATGCTATTTCTGCCACACAGCAGCTATCAGTAGACAGTGTCTTTGTCCTGTATAATAGGGACGAACAAATTCTGCGATATGCTATGAGCAACTCAATTGGCCCAGTCAGTGGTACGTATAATGATAATTCTTCAATTCCTCTTTTGGGACTTGGATTGTGGGAGACAAGCTCCTTTATATTTGACTTTGCATTAGCTGGATGTTAATGAAATAGATTATATAGCTGCGTTACTTACCTGGAATTCAAAATGCCTGTGGACCTTTTTTTAAAAAGGTCCAAAAATACCTCTTGTAAATTGAGCACCCAACTCCTATTGAATTTCCGTGGGATTTGAGTGCCTAACTCCTAGGCTACTTTGAAAATACCAGTTTGAATCTTTTCCTTACTAATACATCCATGGAGAATTTTCATTTACCTCATGTACATTTACCTTTTAAACGAATAACAGTTCTGGCATCAATGAATCCCTGTTTATACTGTATTGGAAGCACAAACCCACTGCTGCAAAAAACAACCCAGTACTAGAATGAATCATGTGCCATTAAATAGAAGTTAGTTTCTATGAGACATCTTTCAGCCATCATAGCATTTCATTTCTAGATGGTGTGCAATAGCCAATTATATAAAATGTTTTATTAGAGTCAAATGATAAACTTGTTTGTGTGTGTTGGGTATTTTTTAATTAATTTTGTTTTTGTTTAAATCTGAAACTTATTTTAAAGGATTTTTGTGCAAAGGTTGATAAGTCTGGGCAACCTTAATGATAAGTTAGCGAAGTTCTTTTTTGCAGGAATTAAATTAGGTGTGAGTGAAGGAACAATTTAAAAATGCAAACCAAGTGAGTACAGAAAGGAGTATGTTAGTTTTTGACAGCAAGGATACAGGTAGAAATAAGGCATCCCTAGCTACTGAAAAAAAACATCCCAACCCAAACAAAACAATCTTCTTTAGTGACTCAAGAGACTGGAAGGTAACTGCACAAGTGATTTGACTTAACCTTGCTTTTTAATTGTGTATATAATTTGCTGTGGGCTTTTCTGCGTAAAAGTGTCATCAGTATTGTTTTTATAATTTACCTTTATAAAAGTTCTTGGGAAGAACTTGTGCTGTCATATTTGAGGTAAAAGGCATGATTGATGGTTGACCAGCATCTCAACTGTAGGAACCGCTCTCCCTGATGAGTCCAACTGGCACAGAACTGGCCCTCACACATACTGCAGGTGTAAGCAATCCCCTCAGTCTCTGCCTCAGTCCTCATGCTGCTGCAGGGATGGATTCAGACTTTAAACTTCCCTTTAAATAAGGACAATAAGGGACTAATGTTTGTCAGATAGTTACATTTAACTTGGCCTCATTTTAGCATCTTCAGTGGCTAAATACAATCTCTTTTAACAGATGGTTCTATCAGCCGGAATCCTTGCTACACTGGTACCCATGGTTGTGACACCAATGCAGTATGTCGTCCAGGAACAGGAAATCAGTTCTCCTGTGAATGCTCTGTAGGCTTCCGTGGAGATGGACGTGTTTGTTATGGTATGAGAAACATTTATGCATCAGAATAATGGCTTGTGTAGATTCTGCTTGTCATCGATGGAATATATTAACCCTCAGAACGACCCTTTTGGCCTGGACTATTAAAACATGTCTTAAAAATCTTGCTATTGGAATATGGTTCTCTAAAGCTTTCTGAGGCAGGAATTCTTTCACTATGTGTTTTGTACAGTGCCTAGCACAAAGAACCCTAAAGCTAATTGGAGCTTGAGTGCTATCATAGTATAAATAAATAATATTAAATATTTAAAGAAGTTTTTGCTTTTTTTCCACTATGAATTTATTCCACAAATAAATTCATAGTGGGGGAAGAAGACAGTTCAAAATAATTACACACATTCTTTCTTTGGTGAGCTAGTGCATATATTAGAACCTTGTAATGGCTGACAGAAATTTTGTAACATTTTTGCCTTTCAAAATCCAGAACGTTTTTTTCTCTGCTACCAATCCTACCTACACAGCATATTCCTAAAAGGACTGCTATTTTCTGCTCACAGACTACCTATAACAAATGTTACTATGGCTTTGATTAAAGCAGTTGATATTGAAATCAAAAGAATCTTACCACTGTTTTCAAAAGACCCAATAAAATTCAATCTCAGTTAGTAATGGATTCCAATTTGAAGATTTGTGTGAAGACCAAATGCAATTTTACAATTTATAGCACAGTTTGCCCCAGTCCACAGAGTATGGCCATACTGTGTTTATAATATGGTTGAGACACAATGGAGTTAATTAATCATTGTTAAATTCATTTGTTTTGGCTGTCTAGTCTGAATCTGTATTCCTCTTGGTTTACTGGATCCCCTTATGCCATCTCAGCTGTTGCTGACTGGAAAAATTTAGACCAATAGCCAATGCTGTGAAAGCTTTTCTAGATTAAAAGTGCTGCTCTGTATATATGTTAATACTCCACAGGATTGCTTTGCTTTTTTCAGATTTTATTGTGAAGCAACCTCAATTTGACTGCTTATAAAAGAAGAGGGAGCAGTTTTAATGAACTGTTTAAAACCTAACACCCCCCAGCTGTGTCTCCACAAAGTCTTATTAAGAATCCTGGATGAGAGCACTGAACTCTTTGTACATGTAAAACACTAGTTTATGCATGTCTTGGGCTATGCAATGGATATAACTAGTAGTACATTATTTAGAAAAGGACATAGCTGTGGTACCTCAAATACTGCTTGTAATAAAGTGTAGATAAATATTTATTTTCAATGTACTATCCAAAATCTTTGCAACTGTCCTGATCTTTTTTTTTTTTTTTTTTTTTTTTTTTTTTTAAGCCCAGGGCAGCCTCTATAAACAAAGGATAAAGAAAAGAGGAGAGGAAAAATTATCACAAAGGTCTTTGGGTTACCCTTGCTTTTTGGCTCTGATAACATTTTCACTTCCAGAGACTATTAAATGTATAATTATTATGTAATTTTAAAAGTGTACCTCTCCTTCTTTTAGTTAATAATTGAATAGTTGTTTCATTAGAGCTGAGAGCTCATGTAAAATGATTGTACTCCTACATAAGAACATAAGAAAGGCCGTACCGGGTCAGACCAAAGGTCCATCTAGCCCAGTATCCTGTCTACCGACAGTGGCCAATGCCAGGTGCCCCAGAGAGAGTGAACCTAACAGGCAATGATCAAGTGATCTCTCTCCTGCCATCCATCTCCACCCTCTGACAGACAGAGGCTAGGGACACCATTCCTTACCCGTCCTGGCTAATAGCCATTAATGGACTTAACCACCATGAATTTATCCAGTTCTCTTTTAAACTCTGTTATAGTCCTAGCCTTCACAACCTCCTCAGGTAAGGAGTTCCACAAGTTGACTGTGCGCTGCGTGAAGAAGAACTTCCTTTTATTTGTTTTAAACCTGCTGCCTATTAATTTAATTTGATGACCCCTAGTTCTTGTATTATGGGAATAAGTAAATAACTTTTCCTTATCCACTTTCTCCACATCACTCATGATTTTATATACCTCTATCATATCCCCCCTTAGTCTCCTCTTTTCCAAGCTGAAGAGTCCTAGCCTCTTTAATCTCTCCTCATATGGGACCCGTTCCAAACCCTTAATCATTTTAGTTGCCCTTTTCTGAACCTTTTCTAGTGCCAGTATATCTTTTTTGAGATGAGGAGACCACATCTGTACGCAGTATTCGAGATGAGGGCGTACCATCGATTTATATAAAGACAATAATATATTCTCAGTCTTATTCTCTATCCCCTTTTTAATGATTCCTAACATCCTGTTTGCTTTCTTGACCGCCTCTGCACACTGTGTGGACATTTTCAGAGAACTATCCACGATGACTCCAAGATCTTTTTCCTGACTTGTTGTAGCTAAATTAGCCCCCATCATATTGTATGTATACCTACTACCATAGAACCTGTATTTTGTTAGAGCACTCTAATTAATTTTGTAGAATGGGTAAAAAATTGGAACCTAAAGCCTAGTTTCAAATAGCCAGTTGCACTATCTTAGTGTGTTTGGAAAAAATAGAAGCCATTGGAACCATCTTTTCAAGACTGGACTCTAAATGAAAGCAGTTCTAAAAAGAAGTCCGTTCTTCTCAGTTGTGTGGCATTCCTGTTGTCTAAAATTGCACGTCTTAAGTATTTCACAGGACTCTGCAGTTTAATGTATGACTTACAGAGTAATAGCTATTTTATACTGGGTAACTTCTCAGTGTAAAATATGTTATTAGTCTGACAAA
The DNA here is from genome assembly GCF_011386835.1 of Chrysemys picta bellii. Classification (NCBI taxonomy): domain Eukaryota; kingdom Metazoa; phylum Chordata; order Testudines; family Emydidae; genus Chrysemys; species Chrysemys picta. The sequence goes on along the minus strand of NC_088793.1, from coordinate 134,329,765 downwards.
GCTAAACTGTGATAATGTGCTGTTTTGTTTGACTCTCTCTCTCTCTCTCTCTCATAATTTAGTCCCTCCTACATATCCTAGGTCACATTAGAAATTCCATAGATGCCTACACTAGCTCCTCCTAGCTGTAGATCTATAAAACCTGATCATATAAAGCTTGGAATGCATGACTTACAGTTAAAGTTATGAATCAATATCACATCTGTACAGGTCCTCCACTTGTTACATTTAGTTAAACTATAGTTGATAGCTGCTATATGGCACAATTTAATAAAATATTAGTCCATTTTATTTTCTGAATGAATGTGTGATCTCTGACAATTACATTCAGTAAATTATTATGCATTAGTATAGTTCTCCACAAGTAACAAGCCTCCAGCATAATCAGTATCAGAGGGGTAGCCGTGTTAGTCTGGATCTGTAAAAAGTGACAAAGAGTCCTGTTGCACCTTATAGACTAACAGACATATTGGAGCATGAGCTTTCGTGGGTGAATACCCACTTATTCACCCACGAAAGCTCATGCTCCAATACGTCTGTTAGTCTATAAAGTGCCACAGGACTCTTTGCAGCAAAATCAGTGATGCTCATGCTGTACAGAGCACATATATGAACAACAAAATATATCATTTATTTTAAAATCTAACTTAAAGTTACAGCAGCAATTGTTGGTTGAATCCATATTGTATTGTAATGATACACTTTACTGCTATAGCTTTGTGCAATCATGTCGTCTTAGGAAAGGAACCTTTATTGGCCTGTGGAAAGTTCTTGAATGTCTCTGGAAATGTTAAAGAATAGCAACAACTAACTGGTGTATGGTTTTTTAGATTAGTTTTATTTATTTATTTATTTATTTATTTGTAGTTGTATGATGCCCTTGTTGCCAGGATCCACATTGTTCACTCCTTTGTAATAACTAGAATCTTTATAACACTCTCCAGATGCTGATGAGTGCTCAGAGCAACCGACAATCTGTGGCAGCAATGCAGTCTGTAATAACCAGCCAGGAACTTTCCGATGTGAGTGTGTTGATGGCTATCGGTTTTCAGATGATGGACGGACTTGTGTGGGTGAGTTTAGTTCCAGATTTTCTTAAATCATGTACTAGCAGGTTTTGGGCAATGTGGACCATTACATAGAGCACAGATGTGGCAGTCAGGTTTCAAGGGTTCTGTTTCTGATTCTGCCACTGTCTTGCTGTTACTTTGGGAAAGTCACTTAAAGGTGACCTTCAAAGAATTTTTATAACATTAGGTGTGTGTCCTGTTTTCACAGTTTAAAGAGCTTTTTAGTACCCACTGCTTTTTCCTTGTGAAGGTACACTGTAATCAAGCCACCTCTCAATCATCTTTTTGATAAGTTAAACAGATTGAACTCTCTAAGTCACTAGAAGGCATTTTCTCTAGCCCTTGAATAATTTTTGTCTCTTTCCTACAACCTTTCCAATTTTTAAATATACTCTTTAAAATATGGACAGCAGAAGTGTATGCAGTAGTCCAGTATCAGACTCACCAAGGTGTATACAAAAATAAAATCTCCTTCCTACTACCCTGTTTATACACCCAAGGATTGCAGTAGACTTCAAAAAAGCAGACTTTAACAACTCAGAACTAGTAGGAAAGGTCCCATAGAAAGAAAATCTAAGAGAAAAAGGAATTCAGGAGAGCAAGCAGTTTCTCAAGAAGACAGTATTAAAGGCACAATGGCAAACTATGCCAATGCAAAGAAAAAATAATAAATAAAAAAGAGGCCATTATGGATGCATTAGGATCTCTTGAATGACCTGAAAGTCAAAGAGAATCATACCCAAAAAATGGAAACATGGACAAATTCTGAAGGATGAGTACAAAAGAATAGCACAAACATGTAGGGACAAAATCTGAAAGACTAAGGCACTAAATGAATTACACCTAGCAAGGGACATAAAAGGCAATAAAAAGAGGCTTATAGAGCCTTGTACATCAGGAGCAATAGAAAGATAAAGGAAAATGTAGGTCCACTATGTAGCAGGGAAGGAGAGTGCATAACAAATGATATTAAGAAGGCTAAGGTGTTTAATGCTTAATTTGCGTTTTAAAAAAATTGAGAACAGATACTTAACATTAATATTAACAAGTGGGAAGGAACACTAGCCAGCACAGGGAAAGAACAGGTGAAAGAATATTTAGATAAGCTAGATGTATTCAAATTAGCAGGGCCTGATGAAAGTCACCCTGGAGTACATAAGGAATTAGCTGAAGCAGTCTCAGAACCATGAGTGATTTATCATCAAAGACTTATGGAGGATGGGTGAGGTTCCAGAGGACTGGAAAAGGACAAAAATAGAACCTGCGTTTAAAAAAGGGAACAAAGAGGACCTGGCAAGTTATAGACCAGTTAACTTAACTTTTTGATACCTGGAAAGATATTGGAACAAATCATTAAATAATCAATTTTGTAAGCACCAACAGATTAATAAGGTGATTAAATAAATAAATTTGTCAGGAACAAATCATGCCAAACCAACCTAGTTACCTTCTTTGACAGGTTTACTGGTCTAGTGGATGTAGGGGAAGCCATCACCATGATTTAACATGATTTAGTAAAACTTTTAATGTCCCAAATGACATTCTCTTAAGCAAATGAGGGAAATGTGGTATAAATGAGATTACTATAAAATGGGTGCACACAGCAGCGTATTATCGCCTAGGCCGACAAGGCCTAGGTCTAGGCCGGCAAATATGCAGGGGCGGCAAATTTATAATAGCAGCATTTTTGTAATCGCGGCATCAGTGACGCCGCGATTCTACCAATCATAGCGCGTATTGAAACCACCAATGACAGCGTGATGCCATTTAATAACCATACTTACGAGAATCCTAAACGTTAATAATATGACCGGAAGGAAGAAATTAAGCGGTTCTCAGTTAAAAGAAAATACTATACAAAAGAAAGAAAGGGAAAATGAAATGACAGCAAAAATGCGCAAAATAGATTCCTTTGTTGTATCAGTTAGTGCCGACAGAAAAGACAGTGAGACAGAAAAAATAGTTGAAAGTAGTAGTGAAGTAAAAAGTGAAAATATTGATGTTTAATAAGTTCACATGGGGTCGGGGTGACAAAATCATTAATCCGCCACTGGGTGCACAACTATACTCAGAGTAGTTGTCAATGTTTCACTGTCACTCTAGAAGGACATATCTAGTGGGGTCTTGCAGGGGTCAGTCCTGCATCCAGTACTAGTCAATATTTTCATTAATGATTTGGATAATGGAATAGAGAATGTGCTTATAAAATTTGCAGGTGACACCAAGCTGGGAGGGGTTGCAAGCACTTTGGAGGACAGGCTCAGAAATCAAAACAATCTTGACAAATTGGAGAATTGGTCTGAAATCAACAAGATGACATTCAGTAAAGAAAAGTCCAAAGTACTACACTTGCCAAGGAAAAATCAAATGCAGAAAATGGGGGATAGCTATGTAGGCAGTACAGTAGAAAAGGATCTGGAGGATGTAGTGGATCACAGACTGAATATGAGTAAGGCCTTTTGTTTTCAATTTTTATTTTTAAAATTTTCCAGGTTTTATCAGGTTTGATTAAAAAAAATTAAAAAACAGGAGAACATTTATAAAAAACTAAAATGAAGGGCAGGGGGAGGCAGGGAATGGAGGAGTGCCCGGTTGGGAGTGTCCTCTGTGTGTCCATGTTGAATGTAATCAGTTCATGATCACTGGTCCCTAGCAACCACCAACTACTAGTCCAATGAATAATTCATCTTTATCCATCATGATGAGGTCCAAAACAGAGCTACCACATGTTGGATGCAGTATCTTTTTATGTTAGAAAATTATCATCTATGACTTTTAGAAAGACTGATGCTTTACTAGTGCAATTCTCAGCTAAGTTTTCTTGAAGGCTGAATATAAATCTAAACAAACGTGATTTTAAAATTGGCTGTCTTCAGATCTCAGCTCTTTCATACTTGCCTGTTACTTTCAGCTGTGGATTCCAAATATAATTGGCGTTCATAGTTGTAAAGGGGGAAAAATTAAAATGAACAGTTACTAACATGCCATCTGATTTCACAATGTCTTAAAATTTAAGGCAGGTCAGTCTTAACTCCAGTTTTAAACTGTCCCATTGTGTTGCTCCCACTTCTGAGCATATGCTGACAAGCTTTCTGCTTGCTGTTTCTGAGAGTTGGACTGCATTGTTGGGGTCCTGAAGTGAGCTGGCTGCAACAGGGTTGCCGGAACAGGAGGGGCCAGGGTCCCTCCCACTTTTTACCTACTGTAAGCGACCCAGGGGTGGGGGGAAATGAATGGAGAGGAGCAAGCAGGGGGCTGGGTCCGGGGGGGGGGGGGGAGAGAAGAGGCAGCGCCAGAGTGGGGCCTCAGGGGAAGGAGTGGTGCAAGGGCAGGGCTAGGGGAAATGGGACGGCACGGCGGTGAGGCCTCGGAAAGAGGCGGTGTGAGGTAGGGGCTCCAGGAGAAGGGGCGGCGCGGGGGGATGGGGCCATGGTTTGGGCGTTGTCAGCCTCCCAACTTTTATGGACCTTCTGCTGCTCCTGGACTGCAGTCCATGGGGGACCATGGAATAGGGAATCCACATTCTTTGAGTAGGACCCAAATACCAATGTTCAAGAGGCCCACCTTTTACCCTTGTATTATGCCATTTATGAAACTACATTTCAACACTGTTGGAAATTCCTTCTGACTTGAGACTAGAAAAGACAATTCTTCCACACCTTTTCTTCCAAAAAGGGATCTACAGGTGGAAAGAGGGAGAATTCAGCTTCTTTTGCTCTCTTATATTTTAATCCAGATAAGGGTCTGTCTTCAGCTTAGTGTCATTCTATGTAACTCTCAGATTTATCATTTGGGTAATATATTGTGCTGCTTAGAACCAGTCCCTACTAATGCTGTTGTGGATCAGTGCTGTGTATAGGTTGGGAGTCTTGAAGTTCCTATTGGAACTTGCTAAAAAGGAATTGTAACTGCAGAGCATTGGGGGGGGGGGGGGAAATCGTGCTAAATCCCTGCTTAAAAAGAAATCTAAGCCTCTATGGTTTGAGGAAATTTTATTGTTAGCTGTGTAATGTCAGGTGGCCTGTGAAAGCTTTAAAAAAGTAACTTTATTGGCTCTGCCAAGTAACTTTTTATTAAATATTTCCTTTCTTACATATTTGGTTGTTTCAACATCTGCTTGGTGGAAACCTGAATTTAAGAATATATAGTCAGGCGTTTCCTACTCTGGGCAAGTACAGGCTCACACAATTTTTTTTTCCTTACTCCCTCTCAGGCTTTTGCATTTACAGAAGTTCAACTTTTATAGTAGTTGACTAAGTCTGAGGGTGCTTGTACAGAATGCGTGTTTAAAGTGAATTTCTTTGTGCGCAGATTAATTTCCCATGTGGAATTTTCATCCTGTTTAATATTATATAGATTCTTTAAGGGGTTGGATGCCTTGCCCTGGAGAAATTTAAAAAACCCAAGAGTTTAAAAATCAAAAGACACACTGAAAAAGAAATCATGCAACTTGTATAAAAAATTATGATACTCTTTTTGGACTGTCTTGTGAATATTGAATGATTTTAAAGGGAAAGTGTACCACCCCATTCGCACCTCCTTTTGTGTGGGCCCCTTCTGTTTGAAAATTCACGTGAAAGACAGGGTAGGGTCAGGCAGTGGAAGAGTTAATATTGGATCCTGGAAGGGGAATTTGACTCTTACCCTATCTCAGGGTGGAGGAGGAGAGGGAAAAGTGTGGAAGGACAATTAATCTTTTTTTCCTTCTCTCCACTCATCTCCCTTTTGTCACTTCAGCCTGAAACACTTTTTCCTTCCAGGCCCTGTTCTGCCAGCCCCCATATAGACTGCATCTACATTGCACACCAGTGCAGGCAGCATGTGGGGTATGTGTAGCTACATACCACAGTGAAAAGCAAGCTGCCTCCATACTGCAGTGTGTAGCTTCCTCTGTCAGTGAAAGGCTTTGACGGGGGGGGGGGGGGGGGGGAGGCAGCGGAGAAAGACTTCAGTAGCTCCCTAATGCCAGAGCCTTTCACTGTGATGAGGAGATCTTGCTGTGACAGCAGCTTTTGCTGGTAGCATTGTAATCTATATGTCTATACTGCTGAGAGAGAAGTAATCCAGACCTTGCTCTCCAGTCGTCCTGTCCCTCCAAAAAAGAGCCCATGAAGGGGTAGCTCTCGGTGAGCACTCATGCACCAGCAGTTAGAATGCTGCAGTGGCTGCACGTGTTGCAGATTCAAATATTTCTGGGAACAAGGGGATTTCAAAATTTATTTTAATTCTTTTTTGCCTCTTCGCCTTCTCTTAGACACCACAAGTGGGAGTGGGGAGTTCTGGAGAGTGATAGAAGTAGTGTTGGGCATGGAATAGCCGTTGTTACTGTAGGAAATGTGATAGCAGACACAGCTGTAAGTAGATTGTGTGATAGCTGCTGCAGTTAGCCAAAACTTCTCCCCATTAATCTACAAATGTATTTGGCTCTTACTGAGTTACAGCTCCCCTCTGCCAAGTGACAACTATCCTGGGGTAGTTTAGTGGGATACTGAATTATTCCCAGTGTGTTCGACTGATAGTTCAGCCAACATGTTGATAGGCCTATACAAGGTTATTTTCCTGACATTTTGTCAACCACTACTTGATTAATTTCAAAAAAGGAAATATCTTTTGGATGCTAGGATTTGTGTGTGTGACTTCTTTGGTGCATAGTACAATACATTTTTGGCCCAAAACTGCAAGGTGCTGAGTAGAATGAAGCCCTTCATTTGTAAAATGGCCTTGTCCTGTGAGGTATATAGTGTAAGTAAGTACAGACAGATAAATAAAACAAAGGTTCCTTTGTAATTTATATCTTTGAAAAATTGCTTTTCTTTCTCTGAAATGTATCTTTAGCTGAAGATTAAGTAGAGAGAAAATTAAATGTGTAAAATCTCATTTTTAATTTTGTGTTTATCTAAACTTACAGCTGTTGAACATGTTATGAACCATTGTGCGATGGGCACACACAACTGTGATATTCCTCAGCGTGCCCAATGTGTGGATGTTGATGGCTCTTCTTACATCTGCACATGTCTAGATGGCTTCTCTGGAGATGGACGCTCCTGTGTAGGTGTGTAATGCCATTTATTTATTTAGAACAGTTTTGCTGATTATTATATATGCTAGTGAGCCAGTTGATACCTGCCTTGGTTTGATTTTTAAATCATTTATTTTCGATTTTCAAATAGAAAGTGTCTTGGTCGATAGATCTCCTGACAGACATAAATTCAACCCTTATATTTCCCCCCTCATTTGTAACCCAGGTTGATAAATTGATAAGTAGCCTGGCTCTGATGGGAGAGTTGCAATAATCTTAAACAGTTATTAGTTTATGGTCACCTAAACAAAACAGGTCAGATCCTCAGTTGGTGTAAATCAATGTAGAGCAATGCCCGTTTATATCAGTTGAGGATGTGACCCACCATGCCTGGCACACTGAATTTGTAATAGTAACATGCTTTTTTTCACATTGCTTGGACTACAGGGCAGTGGTGGCTTCCCATAATTGTATGCACTAGAACCTTTGCCAGCCAAATCCTAACTATTTTATAGGGTCCACCAATCTATAGATCTGTTGCTTTAGAAATCCATATTTTTTTTTTAATAATGTGGGTAGGTAACTGTGTTAGTAAACTGTCAACAATGCTTTTTCTTAGAATTTTCTGTATAAATTTTGCGTGCTTTACCTCTAGAAAGCAAATCCTAACCTAGATATGGGGGAAAAACTTTCAAAAGCAGCAAAGTGGCCTAGGAGCGGAAGTTCCATTGAAAGTCAGTGGAATTTAGGATCCTAGGTGTTAGTCACTTTGAAAAATGAGACCTCCGCGCCTAAGCCATTTTGGCACCTTAAAAGAATCCAAAACAAACAACTTAACTGTGATCTATAAGCTATTGTATATCATGAGAAATAATCTGGCCTGATCTTCTGTTTTACAGATGTAGATGAATGTCGTCAGAACCGCTGTCATCCAAATGCTTTCTGCTACAACACTCCTGGGTCTTTCAGTTGCCAGTGTAAGGCAGGTTATCGTGGGGATGGTTTCCAGTGTGTGTTAGGAGGTAAAGTTTTACAGTTCTTCAATTTGGGACCAGAAATAAAGCTCAGGAATCAGAGGACAAACGTTTAATCTATTTCATCGCTAGAACAACCTCTCATGTTTCTTGGGTCTTCATCTTTATTACCATTTCCCCCCTTTAAGCTGCACCAAGTTGGCAAATATAGCTATCAATCTGTCTTGTGCAAAAAAAAATATTAGTGGCCTTATTGTTTTAATATTTAATTTGTCCAAGCATTCTGAGACTCCCAAGTGTATTCAGAGCCAGATTTTCTAAAGGTCAAATAAATAGGGCTATATGTAGTGGGCTGATACCACAATTGTGTATACACAAGGCCAGTTAGGCATTTAACTGGCTATTTACTCATACAAACCTAGCAATGGCGTTCAAATTCAACATGCCATTGCATTCACACTTTAGTGTGCCATCTTTGTCTCCTAAGGTGTTGAAAATCAAGCCCTAATGTTAATATGATTCAGCAGTGTCTTCACTTTTTCAAAGGAGCCCACCTCCATATTTTTCTGGGTTCCCCTTCTCCCCACCTCCACATTGGTTGCATACTTAAAACTATGACCTTTCAAATAGGTCTTATAGGTTCTTTGTGTCTGGTCCCTCGTCCCTGTTTTCACTTGATTTAAAATAGATATCTGTGGGAGTATTCATTGTATTATCTTTCAATTGATTCAGTGTGTTATGAAGGGGAAGGAGGAACACATGTTCACTCCTTCTGCAATAAACAGGGCAAGATCTAAGTGATTCTAGTCCCTATTTAGGGAAGTCAGTGACATAACGGTGGATATAATCTGTTCTGAAAAGGGATCTGTCTGTCTGAACAAAACAAACCTATTCTCTTTTTTTGTTAGGGTAATAGCTCTCTATCCATTCTATTTTTCTTTAAAGTTATTTAACCAGATGTTTCGGCTACTAGAATTATTCCTGTCCTTATGAGGCATTTATGTGTAATTTGCAATACTTGTTTTCTTTCACATATGTCAAAATTAATACAGCTAATGAGGAAAAAATAATTATTCCTGCCCAATGCCCTATTGGTATTAACAACTTTTATTCAGATGGGACAAGCTATCCAGTAGGTATATTAGCATGTTGCACTGTTACTGCGTGGCTCTTAGGCTGCATAAGTGGCAGGGCCGGCTCCAGGCACCAGCTTGTCAAGCAGGTGCTTGGGGCGGCCGCTCCGGAGAGGGGTGGTACGTCCAGGTATTCGGCAGCAATTCGGCGGACGGTCCCTCACTCAGATCGCGATCGCGGCTTTTTTTGTGTGTGCTTGGGGCGGCCAAAACCCTGGCGCCGGCCCTGATAAGTGGAGGAAACAGGCATATTGGTTTCAGATTTGTTACTGTAACTGCTATCGCATTAATACTATAAATAGTTTGTCACATTTCATTTAAATTACATTACAAACCTTTTCAGACATTTTACAATAAAAATGCTGCATATGGAGAGTAGTTTACTAGAAAATGGCAGTTCCAATAAAATAAGGACTGACCCAAACACGAACCCAAAATTTGCCAAACTTTTCTTAAGATTTGAAATTGTAGACAACTTTTTTTCCCTCATCTCTTCTCTTCATATTCCAAACAGAAGTGTTGAAATGACTATGAGAACCAGTCTTCCTGTTCTTAGATCTAGAACTTGAGCTTGCGTAAATCCATGTAGCTCCACTGGCTTTGTTTAGGCTACTCCAGTTTATACTACTGGACAATCTGGCCCAAAACATTCAACATGACAGACCCAAGAGTTTCAGATGAACATACTTGGGTAGTTAATCAAATCTCTAAGTCATTTGAAGCTTGCCTCTTATTAGTACTGCTTCTGAAACATTTTTGAAAGAATGGTTCTTTCTATTTATATATTTCTGTAGTACGGCACAAAGCAAAGTGTCAAAATATTTATGCAGTTGACAGAATATGATTTTTTAGAGCCCTCAACTTTTCAAAGCTTGCCCAAATGTGTACTTACATGACATACTATATTATGGCTGAAGCTTAATTTTTAGGGGGTCTTCCCCCTATATTTCCTAGTTGCCCTAAAAGTCAAAACTTTAGAACTGAGTGCTTAATGTCTCATCACTAAGGCAAAAGAGGCATTTGCAGCACACTGGTAACAAGCTGTTGTGTGGTGGTGGTATTTTATGTTTGTGGATCATATTTATCTAACTCATCCTTAACAGCACATATGGTATGTCAAATCATCCAATATTTGTAGACTTTTCTATACTAACTAGACTCACTGGAGCAGATTGAAGCCAGATTTGCAGCATTAATTCTGAAGCTCTATTTTTTGTCACCTTTTAAGCCAATGTTTCAGTATTCTTTCAACTTAGTTTTCATGCATGAATACCTATGTGTGTAGATGGAAAGTTATATAGTGTTTCTTGCCTCATTAAGTATTTCTCAAATTAACCTGAAGATGAGAACTGAGTTCTTGCCAGAGAAGGAACTTGTAGGTAATTTGAAACCAAATTGAAATTTAACGATTCTAAATTTTTCTGTGAGTCACAGATGTAGAAATATTGTTTTGGCATCTGTTGCATCCCTTTGTTACAGCAGAACCAATGGTTTAGTATATTGAAGCTGGCAAATTAATGTTATGCAGAAAGCCTAGTTTTAAGAATATATTGAATTTTGTCTGAATATATATATATATATATATAATGACATGTTTTCACTGTTCAAAGTATAGTATTTACTGCATAAAACAAAGGTCTACTAAACCTTTAAGTTTAAATTTATTATGGTTAATACAAAGTGACTTTTAGTGTAGTAACTTCATAATATTTTTACTGCTATGTAGGATGACTTCTACTGTATTTCTTTATGGAATTTGCCTAAATGCTTTTAAAAATCTGGTCCCAAGTGCCTAGTACTCCAGCTGCACCTTAAATCTGCTGAGTTTAATACCCTATTTGTTTGGCTGGTCATCATCATTTTTTTTTTTTTTTTACTCCTGTACCTTACTTGACCTTCCACTTTCAAGGTAAAATATCTTGCTGTGTATGGATCTATACTAAAACAGTGTTAGTTGTAATATAATAGCTGGTAGAGTTTTTAGTATCCAGTGTTTTTAGGGCTGAGAATCTACTAGGGTTCATTAAACTTTTTATGTGTCTGTTGTTTTTTTCTTATGACTTCTGCTATGAATTAGGGACATACCTAAACCACCAGCATCAAATTAGTTCAGTGCATAAAGTTTGATTACAAAAACTGCTTGGTAGGTAAGGAGCTTATCCTTTGCTGGTGAATTAAGTCTGATTGGAATACAGTAGAACTCTACTACTTCTCACTTCACTAAGGGCTGGTCTACATTAGGGGGAAGGATTGATCTAAGATAAGCAACTTCAGCTACGAGAATAGCGTAGCTGAAGTCGATGTATCTTAGATTGATTTACCTCGCATCCTCACGGCACAGGATTGATGGCTGCGGCTCCCCCATCGACTCCGCTTCCGCCTCTTGCTCTGGTGGAGTTCCGGAGTTGACGGGGACCACGTTCGGGGATTGATTTATCGCGTCTAGATGAGACGTGATAAATTGATCCCCGATAGATGGATTACTACCCGCCAATCTGGCGGGTAGTGAAGACGTACCCTAAGCTGCAACACTGGTAATTCTCACAAAAAACTTGTGGTTACTCCACTCTTCAACAGAGGGGTAGTAGCAGATGCTATAGAGAGGCTTCATATCGCTAAAACTTATTTACTTTTATAAATATACTATGATATGTTTAATAGTTATGAAGCTTTATCTATAATTAAAACCAAAATATACTTGTTAAAAGTAGTTCAAGTACATTTTCTGATTTATTTTTATAACTGTGCTTTGTTCACTTTATTGGCTGACTTTTAATATGTGGTGCTCCACCGTGGATCTCCCAGTTGGAGTATTTTAGTGAGGATCTACTGTATTAAAATTTACTATCTATCCAGGCTTTTTCTCTCCTACTTCTTCCATATCAAGGTGAGATCTCATTGACCTAAACTAATTCACTAATACACCTCTACCCCGATACAATGCTGTCCTCGGGAGCCAAAATAATCTTACCGCGTTACAGGTGAAACCGCGTTATATCGAACTTGCTTTGATCCACCGGAGTGGGCAGCCCCGCCGCCCTGGAGCACTGCTTTACCGCGTTATATCCAAATTCGTGTTATATCGGGTCGCGTTATATCGGGGTAGAGGTGTATCTCTCCAGGTAGCTATCAGCTTGGAGATTTTCATTCAATTAATTGCTCAGTCCTTGCTACATATAGTCTTCCCAGCAGCTTATACAACTGGCTGCTGCTGAAATGGGCCTCTTGAAACAATTAAACTGACACATAGAGATGGGCCCAAGCCACGAAGTTTGGACTTACAGCTGAACTTTACTAATAAGCATCAAAATTTCAGTTTTAAGAACGGTAGAGTCAGAACTAAGCATCTGTTGAATCTAATAGACAAAATGCTGCTTTATTCAGCCTTTATTCTCATTGGCACAAAATTAATCTTGAACACTGGGTTCCATACAATGAGTAACACAATCTGTTTTATGCATTTTCTTTTTCTCAGAAGTAGTTGTTGGAAATTGTCTGGAATTTTACATTCATTCCAAACTTAGCCACCTTGTTCATGAAAGAGTTGATGTGAGCAGTGACATTCCAGCAGCTATTAAGAATGTCTGAACTTCATTATTTCCTCACGCTTCATTTTTTCAGTTCAAAAAGGAACAGATGTCTGAGCCCTCCCACGCCTGCAAACCCCAGAGGCTATGTTTACTAAACAGAAAAAAAGAAAGATTCTTGGGTTGGGACCTATGGCCACTAAATACTACTCACACAAGTAATGTGTATAATCTCTTTCATATAAGAAATGCATTGACAGCATAAGTCTATTTACTGTTTGTAATCTATCACTACAAATACAGGATGACAAAAGCAAAAGTAAACTGATAAATAGGGTTGAGATTTTAATGTTGACATTTTGAACCTGATCTTTGAGACTGTTCAGGACTAGCAATTGAAAATCCCAGTGTAGTTTCTTGTAGTACCCAGAATGAACTGTCCAAACAAGAAACGTAAAGTAACTATGAGATAACATAATGACTCTGGGCACAGTATGAAAACATTTGCTGTAGTTTCCATTTGAGAATGAAAATGTGATTGAGTTGGTAGATCAGAAGTTGAAAATATTTTAATGGCTTATAAAATTGAATATCTGAATTTGGCATGATTACAAAACCAGTGCATAATCACTTTTGATGGGTGGCTAAGGGGAGGAAGATGTCCCATACACTATGGAATTTGAAATAAATTGAAAATGACATGGATGCTGAAAGTGTGATGGAACAAAAATTAAACAGCTGTTGCTGTATGAAGGTCATTCTTATACATTCATAGACTTCAAGGCCAGAAGGCATCACTAAGACCATGTGGTCTGACTTTCTTCATAACACCAGCCACCTCACCCAATAATTTCTGCATCACCCGTAGTATTTGCATCAAGACCGTAACTGCTGTTTGAGCTACAGCATATCTTTTAGACAGACATTCTGTCTTGATTTACAAGACTTCAAGTGATGGAGAATCCACCACAGCCCGAGGTAAGATGTTCCACTGGTTAATTACCCTCACTGTTAAGAATCCATGCTTTATTTCTAGTCTGAATTTGTCTAGCTTCAACTTCCTAACATTGGATCTCATTATGCTATTTTTGCTTGATTAAAGAGGCATCTAACATCAGAAATCTCTTTCCCCATGTAGGTACTGGTAGAATCACCACTTAGGCGTGTCTTGAATAAACTAAATAGATTGAACATCTTAGATATCTCTCTGTAACAGATGTTTTTCAGACCTTAAATTATTCTTGTAGTTCTTTTCTGAGCCTTTTTCCAATTTTTCAACATCCCTTTTGAAGTGTTGACACCAGAATGGGACAGAGCATTCCAGTATGGTCTCACTAGTGCCGTGTGCGAAGGTAATACTACCTCCGCCCTCCATGACATTCCCCTAGTTATACATAAAAGGATCCTATTTACCCTTCTAGCTGCAGCATCACATTGGGAGCTCATGTGCAGTTACTTGTCTACTGTGATTTTTTAAGTCCTTTTCAGAGTCACTGTGCTCCAGGATACAGGCCCCTGTAACAGGGTGGCCATTTACCAAGCGCCCCCTCCTGTGGGAGGGTTGGGTTCTCTTTACAGGTACCCTGCCTCTTTTAGCCCCCTCTTACAGGCCCCTGAAGAACTATGCACAGGATTTCACATGGATAACAGCACTCGCTGCCTGGGTTTAATATAAAAAACAATTAATTTCTGGCCCCAGGTTTAATAACAGAAATGGGTCCTAACAGTCCTCAGGGTCCCAAAATAAAGTCCATCACCACACAACAGTCCATACTTAACTCTCTTATTTCTCTTACAGCTGGAGCTCATCTTCCATCCCAGTCTGTTCTCATTGTTCTTCCTAGCTAGATAGCCTTCTGACATGGCCTCTAGGCCCAAACTCCATTGAGGTTTCCTCAGAGCCTCTTGCTCCCTCGGCTTCTCTCTAGATCACAGCTCCCTTGGTCTCAGGGTCTTCCCTGCAGGAGCTGTTCATGTTCTGCAATCTCCAGAGCCTCCCCACTTCATTCTTTTTCTGTTTCTGTTTTTCATGGTGAAGCAAACTTGATTGGATAGTTATAGCCGCCACCAGCTACAATTCCTAGATACCTCGTGGTTTATGTTCTCTCATTCTGTCCTGTATCTTTCAGGTAATGTACGTTGTAACAAAGCCTTTCTAATACTACCCCTTTTCCCTGATATTTTTACTATAAAATATAAAACTTTTGTTAGCTTAAGCCATTGAAATTCCTCAATCTTTTCCCTTTCTTTATCAAAACCCTTACATACCCATAAAAGGTGATCAGTTGTTTCTTCTACCTTACATCACGTACATAGTCCAACTTTGTGTTTGTTTATTCAAAAAAGATTTTTGTTTAAACCACAATGGCCAGTTAGTACTCTAAACAAAATCACTTCATTTTTCCTATCTGGGCTCTGTATTTCATTATCCTCTACTCAAAAGCACAATTCGAAAAATCATCTTCCTCTTCTTTCATTGATACACATTTTTTTACCACTTCTCTTTTTAAATCATTCTGTATGAGGTGTCATGCTGTCTGCAGGGGCTCACAAGTATGAGTACCAACCTCAGGGCAGACTATCCAGGAACTGGGCACAAACCCCAAATTGTTTGTGTTCTATAATTAGATTTCGCCAACCAAGTAACAAATGCGAACTCCTAAAGCATATTCAGAGCCTTAACATGGAGTCACAGGCAGTCCCATTTGGCTCCCCAGTCTATCTTGTCACCCCAGGCAAGCATGCCTCTGTGATAGATGGCCGCTTTAGACCGGGGTCTCAAACTCAGATGACCTCGAGGACCGCATGAGGACTAGTGCATTGGCCCGAGGGCTGCATCACTGACACCCCCCACTTCCTGCCCATGGCCCCGCCCCCACTCCACCCCTTCCATATGGCCTCGCCCCTGTCCCGCCTCTTCTCGCCTCTTCCCTGCCCCCATTCCAACCCCTTCCCTGAAGTCCTCACCCCAACTCTGCCCCCTCCCTGCCCCCAGGGGGTGCAGGAGGGGTGTGGGGTGTGGCAGGGGGCTCCGGGCAGGGGGTTGGGGTGCAGAAGGGGTGCGGGGTACGGGCTCTGGCTTGGCGCCGCTTACCTAGAGCGGATCCGGGGTGGCAGCGCTGCGCACCGTGGCCAGGGTAGGCTCCCTGCCTGCCTGCCCTGTCTTTGGCCCTGCTCCACTCCAGGAAGCAGCCGGAGTCCCTAGGGGGCGCGGGGCGGGGCGGGAGGGGGAACGGCACCATGTGCTGCTCTTGCTGCTCCTCCAGGTACCTCCCCCAAAGCTCCCATTGGCCGCGGTTCCCAGTTCCCGGCCAATGGGAGCTGCATGAGCATGGAGTCCTCTACTCGCCTCCCATCCCCCTGCCCAGGGCTGCAGGGACATGCAGTAGTTCAGCCGCTTCAGGGAGCAGCGTGGGGCTTGTGGCGGCACAGGGTAGGCGGGGCCATGGGGAGCTTGGCAGGCCACACGAAAGAACCCCACGGGCCGCATGTAGACCGCAGGCCACGTGTAGCCCGCGGGCCGCGTGATTGAGATCCCTGCTTTAGACCAAAAATCGCAGCAATATTCAGGTTACTCCTAGTCCCAAAGGACCAGTCACTCACCCCAGGTCATTTTGCGCCTTAGATCTCACACACAAGACAATGCTTGTAGCCACGCCTATAATAAACCAACGAAAGGTTTATTGACTAGGAAGAAGAAATGAGTTGTTTAAAGGTTAAAGCAGGTAAGCATACATGCACAAAGATACAGTCTTAAGTTCAAAAGGTTATAGACGCTTCTATACTAAGCAAGCTTTTATGTCTTTTGGGGCTAACCCAAGCCAAGCTGATGGGAGAACTCTTCCTGGGGGGTGGAGGGGTGGGGAGCAATTGACAAAGTCTTTGTTCCACAATGGCCCATTTGGATTCAGCAGTACTTCCTGATGGGCAGGAGGCAACACCTTCTGTAGGAATCTAGCATTTTGCATTAGATGAAGTTTTTTTTCCTGTTTGGTGAGTTAGACTTTCAGAACAAATATCTTACAGTTATAGCGCAAAAGTTAAGTATTACATTTATAGCATGGGTAAGTATTACAAGCAGCACCCTCCAAGCATTCCATAAATTCTAAACACTACACCCATTCTTATAACACTAATATCAATTTTAACTATACGAACCCACAGGTAAGCCAGACTGGTTTCCAACTATGCATTTGTGAGTTTTCAGTAAGGCCTGGGGCCTTGGCATAAGCTGACACCTAGTCTGACAGTGGCACATTAGTTTTTTTAATTCCTGTTTACTCAAGGGTATTTCTCGGTCAATCCTTCCATTTCTTACAGTGCTTTTAGCAACTTTATCTGCCATTTTGTTTCCTGTTATCCTCATATGTGTTGGCATCCAGGCTAATGCTACATGTGTTCCTATCTATACTAACTCTGTTATTAGAAAGATAACTTCATTGACTAAATCACTTCTACATACGGAGGTCCCTTTTATTAGTGCTATAAGGCCTGATATTGAATCCAAAAACATGATCCCTACGGCTGGACGTACGTCCCAGATCCAGTGTAACACACTAGCATTAATAGCTAGTTTGGTCATCACGACAGCTACAAAATCAGATATTCTTTTAGATGTACTAATTCCTAATTTTGGTATACAATGTGCTGTCCCTACTTTTCCTGATCTGTTGTTGGTTTTTTTTTTTTTTGGACCCATCTGTGTATATTTGACAAAAGCAACTCCACTTTTCAGCTATATACTGGGCACACTTCATTTTTTTTATATCTGTTATCTCCTTTTTTACCCTTAGATTTATAAAATAAATCTAAATCCACATTTGGACATGTTCCATCCATAACTAAAAGTTTTGACTTTGTTTAGCTTTTCCTTGTCTTTCAACTCCCGCGTCCACATATTAACTCAAATGGCATGTGGAGTGTTAACCATTGTGTGCTAAAGGTCGCGTATTGAATTCCCAACAATCCTCATATTTGTTTTGATATTTTCATCATTGCAATTCCCATTAACTTTGGCTCAGAAAGTTAGCCTGGTTAGTACTATGGTAAACATATTATTACAAATCTTTTTAACCCTGTATTCTTATTGATTATTGCAATTATAAAATTATATATTGGAGTGCAACATGCACTTGTCACATATAACACGTTCTTTATTTAGGCAGCTACTTAGATTTAATTAAGGAGATGGAAATTAGTGAAATACAAATTTTTTGAACTTTAGTTAACATATACAAATATAATTGAAAGTCTAGAAAAATCAGTGACATAAGTCTAAGAATAAATATAGTAAAATGGTTTCCTGTGTTCATATTTACAATCATACATTGTGCATACTCTCAGCCTTATAGAGACTGTTAGAAACAAAAATGGAAAGAAAAGTAAGTGGAGCACATCAGGAGATAGGTCCCAAATCAGGCAGCATGTTATTCTGGAACTTGATACACCCAAGAGTTTAGATCACAGGCTTTTATAAAATAACTTAATTGATACACTTTTATAATACAGTAATGTGTTATACATACAATCAGTTGATTTATTTGCTTATCGTTTGAGGGTCAGACTCCCTGACTTTATAGCCCAGATAAAGCTTTTTTCTCTTGCTGGATTATAGACACCATGATGTCTTCTCCCCTACTTGTTAGCTTGAAAGCTTTGTGTACTTTATAAGTAAATGTGCCTTCAGCGTCTCTGCCAGATGACCAGGTTGATCAGCCAAGCAAATACACATTCCATTATCTAGGGCAGACTGGGTTTATGAATTGCTTTAAGAACATAATTCTAGCACATATCCATAACTCTTGGTATACACCCGATACATACATCACGGAAGAATATTAGTGATCAGTGAGTTATTAGTTTTCCAGTGATATATTACTTGGCACCTCTCGTGTGTGTGTATATATATAGATATATCATGATTAGGACCCTATCAAATTCATGGCCCATTTTGGTCAATTTCACGATCAGAGGATTTAAAAAAATCATAAATGTAATGATTTCAGCTATTTAAATATGAAATTTCACGGTGTTGTAATTGTAGGGGTCCTGACCCAAAAAGGAGTTGAGGGGGTTGCAAGGTTACTGTAGGGGGAGGTTGCGGTACTGCTACCCTTACTTCTGCACTGCTGCTGGCAGCGGCACTGCCTTCAGAGCTGGGCAGCTGGAGAGCAGTGGCTGTTGGCCAGGAGCCCAGCTCTGAAGGCAGAGCCACCGCCAGCAGCAGCGCAGAAGTGAGGATGGCATGGTATGGTATTGCCACCCTTACTTCTGCACTGCTACCTGCAGAGCTGGGCCCTCAGTCAGCAGCTGCCACTCTCCAGCTGCCCAGCTCTGAAGGCAGCACAAAAGTAAGAGTGGCAATACCACGACCCCCCCTAAAATAACCTTGCAACCCCTCTGCAACTCGCTTTTGGGTCAGGACCCCCAATTTGAGAAACGCTGGTCTCCCCGATGAAATCGATATAATATAGGGTAAAAGCACATAAAAGACCAGATTTCATGGGGGGGAGATCAGATTTCATGGTCCGTGACGCGTTTTTCATGGCCATGAATTTGGTAGGGCCCTAAACATGACACCACTGTGTGAGGTGGTGTGAGTATGTCAGTCCTGTTGCTGACAGTAGTGAACCACAAATGGGCCTCTGTGTCACGCAGGGCCGCCCAGAGGGGGGGGGGGGGCAAGTGGGGCAGTTTGCCCCGGGCCCCGCAGGGGTCCCAACGAGAATATAGTATTCTATAGTATTGCAACTTTTTTTTATGGAAGGGGCCCCCTGAAATTGCTTTGCCCCAGGCCCCCTGAATCCTCTGGGTGGCCCTGGTGTCACAATGTGGAACTGTTGTCCTGTGTTTTGCCAGATTTATACTGTAAACTCATTAGGGCAAGGAATGTCTCTTATCTATTGTATGAGCCGGATCCTGCAAGCTCTTACTAACAAAAAGCTTCTTTGCAGGAAATCAGACTACTCACGTAAGAATTAACATGTCGTAGGACTTGCAAAATCAAGCCTTGTGCCTAAAGCAATGGGTAAATGTAGACTCTTGTGTAGATGTTTAATAACAAAGTGTACCCCAACCAATAGTGTAATTCTTTAGAATAATGGTGAAAATTTTAAATGTTACATCTTAGTGCCAGTGGCCTCCCTGTCTACTTATATACATGAAAGGAGACCAGGTCCCGGCCCTAAAGAGCTTACAATTAGGGCTGTCAAGCGATTAAAAAAATTAATTGTGCGATTAATCATACTATTAAACAATAATAGAATACCATTTATTTAAATAGTTTTGGATATTTACATTTTCAAATATATTGACTACAATTACAACACAGAATACAAAGTGTACAGTGCTCACTTTATATTTATTATTTTTTACAAATATTGGCACTATAAAAAACAAAAGTTATAGTATTTTTCAGTTCCCCCATTACAAGTATAGTAGTGCAGTCTCTTTATCATGAAAGTTGAATGTACAAATGTAGAATTATGTAACAAAAAACCAAAAATCCTGCACTCAAAAATAAAACAATGTAAAACTTTAGAGCATACAAGTCCACCCAGTCCTACTTCTTGTTCAGCCAGTCACTGAGACAAACAAGTTTGTTTACATTTGCAGGAGATAATTCTGCCCACTTCTTGTTTACAATGTCACCTGAAAGTGAGAACAGGCATTCACATGGCACTGTGGTAGCCAGCGTCACAAGATATTTACGTGCCAGATGCACTAAAGATTCATATGTCCCTTCATGCTTTAACTACCATTCCAGAGGACTGATAATGGGTTCTGCTCGATAACCATCCAAAGCAGTGCGGCCCGACGCATGTTAATTTTCATCATCTGAGTCAGATGCCACCAGCAGAAGGTTCATTTTCTTTTTTGATGGTTCAATTTCTGTAGTTTCCGCATCGGAGTGTTGCTCTTTTAACCCTTCTGAAAGCATGCTCTATACCTCGTCCCTCTCAGATTTTGGACAGCACTTCAGATTCTTAACTTTTGGTCGAGTGCTGTAGCTACTTTTAGAAATCTCGCATTGGTACCATCTTTGCGTTTTGTTAAATCTGCTGTGAAAAAGTTCTTAAAACGAACAACGTGCTGGGTCATCATCCGAGACTGCTATACCATGAAATATATGGCAGAATGCGGATAAAACAGAGTAGGAGGCATACAATTCTCCCCCAAGGAGTTTTAATTTAATTATTTGCATTTAATAATGCATTTAATTAATGCATTATTTTTTTAATGAGCATCATCAGCATGGAAGCATGTCCTCTGGAATGGTGGCCGAAGCATGAAAGGGCATATGAATATTTAATGTATCTGGCATGTACATACCTTGCAATGCCAGCTACAAAAGTGCCGTGCGAATGCCTGTTCTAACTTTCAGTTGGCATTGTAAATAAGAAGCGGGCAGCATTATCGCCCGTACATGTAAACAAACTTGTTTGTCTTAGCGATTGGCTGAACAAGAAGTAGGACTGAGTGGACTTGTAGGCACTGAAGTTTTACATTGTTTTGTTTTTGAGTGCAGTTATGGAACAAAAAAATTACATTTGTAAGTTGCACTTTCACAGTAAAGAGATTGCACTACTGTACTTGTATGAGGTGAATTGAAAAATACTATTACTTTTGTTTGCCATTTTTACAGTGCAAATAGTTCTAATAAAAAATAACAATATAAAATAAGCTCTGTCTACTTTGTATATTGTATTGTAATTGAAATCAATATATTTGAAAATGTTGAAAAAATCCAATAATATTTAATACATTTCAATTGGAATTCTATTGTTTAACAGTGCGATTAAAACTGTGATTAATCATTAATTTTTTTTATCGCGATTAATTTTTTTGAGTTAACTGCAATTAATACACAGCCCTACTTACAATTCAAACTAACAAAAGAGGGGAAAGAAATGCAGTGTAAAAGCAAAGTGACGAGTGCTTATAGTTGTCAGATTTCATTGTTTTGGTTGGTAGTGATGGTGATGGTGAATTTTTATGTGTATGTTGTAATATGAGCTAAAGTAAGCATTATGAGTTGAAGCATGAGAATAAAGGTGAAAGACTAGCCAAAACAAATGTGTGTGCTCAGTATAGAATGCATATGCTGATGATGTTCTTATTTCTGTTCACAGATTTTTAATAAAAATATTTATCTAAAGTAGGCTGTTTACAAGAATGAAAGAATAGATCTCAAGGTAACCTACAGACAGTTGGACGGAACTGAAAGCTTACCACAAATATAAATATGCACATAGAGCATGTAGCACAAATGAGTAGGATTATGATTTTCAAAGGCACCCAACTCCCATTGAAAAGCAGTGGGAATTGGGTGTTTAGCTGTCTTCTGTATCTTTATAAATATAGGCTAAGATTTTCAAAGTTTAAAAAAGCCATGGGCTCCAGAGTCTGGAAACTAGATGTCTGATCCAACAAGCTCTTACTTATGTGAGTAATCCCATTGACTTTATTGGGACTAATTGCATAAATAAACGTTTATTTATAAACGTTTGTAAAATTGATTCCTAGCATTGCAATAGCAAATAAAGCATGTGTTTTTGTGTTTGTGTTGGGGAGACTTAACAAAACTGCAAGGTGAACCGCTATGGTTATATAAAAGGTAATTTTACTATAGCTGCCTGTCTATGCGGTGAAAGTGAAATTATTTTGCTTGAGATTCTCTTCTCTATAAATATTTTTGTAAACTCTTATCAGTTCATGAACACTGGGGATGTGTTTTGGAAACTTTCATTCTTAACATCTACATTCTTCTTAACTAGCTATTGGAAAGGAATTGTCAAAATTAAGGCCTCAGTCCTTCAATTGGATCCACATGAGCAGAGCTTTGTGACTGTATGGAGTTTCAGGGTCTGGCCACATGGCTCTGATTGCAATATTCGCCTAAGGCCCTAGTCCTGCAAACAGTTATGCGTGTGCTTGCTTAAGTAAAGTTGAACACACGTATAAATATTTGCAGGATTGGGACCTAAATTGGTAGTCATGAGTAACTTGCAACTTACCATTTTGCTGTGGGTTTTGCCATCTCGTTTTTGACATTCCTATAAGGTTTCCATGAAACTAAGTTCATATACATATGTTAATGCCAAGATTCTTGTGACATTTCTATTTAGCTGTAGTAAGACCGTGTTTTATGAAAAAAGTGGCTGGCCTCCAGCTGCTGTACACCCTCAGCTTTCACTGGAGAATACTGTACACAGAACATGACCTCTTAAAAAAGCAAACAGTGTGGGCAAACGAGCCAATTACTGCATACTCTGCTTTTTTATAGTGCATTGCTGGGAAGATGATCATTTCAAACACACACAACATATTAGCTCTATAGTGTTCCTCAAAAATCTGTGCTGTACCTTGTCTCAATGTACTTCACCACCCACATGAGAGCTGAGGCCAAATATTTCATTTGTTTAGAGACGCTGAGCTGTTCTCCAGACATTTGCATTTCCCTATTTTAATTGTGTCCAGGTGTCTGAGATGTGTCCTAAGCCTGTTCTGGCATAACTGGTTTAAATATATATTTTTTTTTAAATCTAAGGTTTGTATCTGTGTGACTGTAAAACCATACGAATAAGCTGTGTCATCTGCAGAGCCTGCTCTACTCTGAGTGGCTTCACAGGGGTGTACTGCTGATACTGGGTCACTGTTCCCTACCAGGCTGTTGTATGGTGTAAAACACAAACAAATAAATGGAAGTGATGATGTTAAACCTTGTCATCAAACAGTTCAGAGTGGTTGTTGCTGGCTTGCTGGCTGGAGAACTGGTTCTGCAGGCTGAGGCAGGAAGTAGGGGATGTGCAGTCACAACTGATCTCTCGCCCTCCCAAACGCTGCAGGGACCCCCAGAGTAAGATAACACTAATCCAGTCAGTTGTGTATAGAGACATAAAAAGTCATTTGTCTGTATGTTTTGAGTTAGTTTATGCTGAAAGGCATGTCGAAGGAAAAGTTGGTGTTCCGCCCATGCTACTATTCCCTGTTGCATGAGGTATATGATTACAGTATATTTTTCATACACTGATTTTGTGATGTCTTAGGAAAACCTGTTCTTCAGAGGACTGTGCCCAACCCTCCTGATCATATAGATTGCTAAGGTTCCTTTGTGACCTCTTTATTAACAGATCTCCACAGGTGGTGGGGCTGCTGCATGTCATCAGTTTCTAGACTGGTATATCTGTTTTGCCTGTTATGTCCTTTTCAACACATTTACAAGACAGTAGAATCTAGTCCTATGATTTCTTCCCCCCCCCCTTGCATGTGTTCCTCCCCCTTTTGGACCAGACCACATTGTCTTTGCAGATACCAGAGGGATGTCACCCTGCTTGTGACATAAAGCCATAAGGAGGCACTACACTTTCTGGCTTCTGCAGAGAACTTGTAATTTCTGCTGCTTATCATGGACTTGCTCTTGTGGATCTGAAGGGATCTTTTAGAGCTGCAGAAAAAATTGCATCTACAGTATGGCATAGCTAGTTAGCCACAATTCGGGGGGTGAGGTGGTGTTGCAAATTGACTACACATTATGTTGCCTCCTCCTGGAGGAGTGAAGTTCCATTCTAGGTCACAATGGACAAGTAGAATGATTCTTGTTAGTGCATGTTGTTATCTGAATACATAAAGTATTAAAATCTAGCATTTGCTCATGGTCTCAGACTATACAAAGTTACACTTTTAACGCTGACTGTGAAATCTGTTTTGAGATAAATGTGCCACACTTCCATTTGTCAGATTATCATTGAAGTAACTACACATTATCTTTTCAGATATGTCATCAGGACTTGTAATAGTAAAAACTTTCTTTAAAGGCTGGAGTCTGGAATACTTCCATCATATTCTGCTGCACTGGGATCCTGTAGCTGGTCAGGTGTATAAAATAAAATATTCATTGCTTTATTTTTTTGCAGAACTGGAGAAGACTAAATGTCAGCGTGAACAAGAACAAGCTTTGGCTAGCAGGGGCTCTTCCTACCCACAGAGGCCCATACCCGTTGGTCAGTTTGTTCCTCAGTGTGATGAGCACGGGAATTACCAACCAACTCAATGCCATTCTAGCACTGGGTATTGTTGGTGTGTGGATAGGAATGGTAATGAGATTGATGGCACCAGAACTGGACCAGGAATCCGACCCCCATGTAAGTTGCTCATGGATTTCTCTTCTATGGGTATCTCTTAAATTGTTGCAGCATCTATTTTCAGTGGATTCTGGTATACCATGTAGGTGCAGCGCTGCACTGGAGTATTGCAGAGCTGGGCTATCTCAGTGGGAACATGCCCGTTGCTAAACCTCTTCAGGGGCTATAACTAAGGCTATGTTTTAGTACAGGCATTTTTAGTAAAAGTCACGGACAGGTCACGGGCAGTAGACAAAAATTCAGGGCCAGTGACCTGTCCATGACTTTTACTAAAAATACCCCTGACTAAAACTTGGTGGGGGGAGGCAGCCCAGGTACTGGGGGAGAGAGGGGGGCGGGGGCGGCACGCAGGCACCACCCCTGCAGATCCCATTGGCTGCAGTTCCTGGCTAATGGGAGCTGCGAAGCCAGCGCTCTGGGTGGAGGCAGCGCGCAGAGCTGCCTGGCCATTCCTCCACCTAGGAGCTGAGCGAGGGGGATGTCACCACTTCTGGGGAGCCCCCCAGATAAGTGCTGCCCAGAGCCCACCTCCCCCTGTCCCATGCCCCTGCCCCCTCTCCCCTCCCACACCCAAATTCTGCTGCTGCTGGCGGGCGAGCGAGTGCAGTGGCCCCAGACTGCCCCAGCAACTACCGGTACGACTGGCGCAGGGGCTGCCTGAGCTGCCCCTGAGCCAGGTGCATCGGCCTCTGCAGAAGTCACAGAAGAAAGTCACGGAATCCGTGACCTCTGTGACAAACTCACAGCCTTCGCTATAACACACTCTATTGCACCACCGTGTGCAAGAAAAATTCAGAAGCTGTGAAATATCTGCTGTACTACTTTTCTTGTTACTATCCAATTATAGTGGTATTTCTTTCTAATTATGCATTAAAGATAATGGCTTGCTTTGCTGTATTTACATGAACTGACTTTTTCATCTGCTTTTCGTCATCTGTTACCAAGGTCTGAGCACAGCTGCTCCTCCTGTTCCTGTTGGGCCCTCTGTTCGACCAGATTCAATTCCTCTGCCCCCAGGAACACACTTACTCTTTGCCCAAAGTGGGAAGATTGAACATGTCCCACTGGTGGAAAATAGTATGAAGAAAACTGATGCAAAAGCTTTACTGCATGTTCCAGTGAGTATCTATTGTACCTCCTATAGCCACTGGTGCTTAGGGAAAAAATGTCTTCTAGGTCACTGAAGAGACAGATTATGGACCTTGTTTAGAGGGGAAACCCTCTCAAATCTCCCTTACATTGAAGGACTTACTCATTTTAGTCCCAAATTTACCTGTGCTCCACACAAATTTGATATCCTCTCACTTTTATTAAAATTATTTATTATTTAGTTTATTATTTATTATTTATAATGTATTATTCAGTAATAAAGAATCCTGAAACTGAGGCTACAAAAAGATTATTTACACTAAATGAAAGGTTCCCACAGCATTTTAACTCTTCATCGTGAATAAATCTTGTGTCCCTTCTTATGTCCAAAAAAGCCTCTTATAGATCGTATGTGGGAATACCTCACTCCCAGACTCATGGTTTTCACTGGCTTCTTGTTCACTGCAGCCTCCAGTATAAAACTCCATATTACTCTTAAAGGTCTTCCATTGAGTTTGTCTTTTCTCCTCCTGTCATCTGTCTAATATCACCTTGTTCTCCAGTCAGTTCCCTAATCACCTCAGATGTCAAACTTGTCTGTCCCCCTCTCCAGGTCTGGTCCCTGTGGGTGGAAAATCCTTTCCCCACATTCTTTCCCACTGTTTGGAAAAAGCCTCTTCTTATCAAATGACTCCCTGATGCTTTTCAAATCCCATCCTCTTTTCCATGGCATGTGACTCTTAGCCAGTGGTGGGCAACCTGCGGCCCGTGGGCTGCACGCGACGCGTCCGGGTAATCTGCTGGCGGACCACCAGACAGTTTGTTTACATTTGCATGGCCGTCCGCAGCTCCCAGTGGCTGCAGTTCACCGTTCCCGGCCAATGGGAGCTGTGGGAAGTGACGGCCAGCATGTCCCTGCGGCCCGCACTGCTTCCCGCAGCTCCCATTGGCTGGGAACGGCGAACCGCGGCCACTGGGAGCTGCAGGCAGCCGTGCAAATGTAAACAAACTGTCTGGCAGCCCACCAGCAGATTACCCTGATGGGCTGTGTGCAGCCCATGGGCCGCAGGTTGCCACCACTGCTTTTAACTCTATTAAATGATATGGATATGATCTGACTCCTTGAGCTACCCAACTTCAGCACGTTCATTTGTTCTCCCTGACACATGGCATTACCCCTTTTGTCCCAGATCCACTATAGAGTGGCTACCAGAACCAGATGTTGTAACTGTTGTACTTTTGTATTTATTGGGTATTCTTTGTAGGCCAAATACTGATCTCAGTGAGTAATGTCAGTAGGATTGCCCTGATGTAAGAGTAGAATTGGGTGAGTCCATTGTCTCTTGTATGAAGATTCTATATAATAATAAATTGATGTTGTAGATCAGACCCAGTACAAACTTGGGCAGTCAGGTTGATGTATAAGCAGAACTGGAAATTCCTGTCAGTGAGCCTGGTGGCTCCGTCTGTCTGGTCTGAATAAAATAATTTAACAGAGAAACTCCAGTGAAAACCTTCATAGATATGGCTAACTCTTAGTTTAATCATTAATGAAACTTTTCCGACCCTTTTCCTGACAATAGCTGGATTTTTTTTATCCCAATTTCTAAACTATAGAGAGTTTTGTGTAAATGTCAAGCAGAAACAGCATGTTGCAATACGCAAACACTCTGATCACCTTGTGACCTATAGTCTGAATGCGTGGTCAAGAACACCATGCATAAATAAATCTCATTTTAATGGATGTTTTTGAAATGCCTTGTTAAGGAGTTGTTGGACTCTTTGTACTCTTTCATTCTGCCAGAATCTTATCTTACTCAGGCATCACAAAAGACAGTCTCAGGAATCCATACAAAATGAGGAGTGTCAGACTGAAAGTCCCATCCAATTGCTATGATAAGGATACTTTAAATCTAAATCTGTGCTCTTTAGGTTCTGCTTTCTTTTGCAATAGATTCTTAAATCTGTTCTGCTTGTCCATTGACTATCTCGGGAAGAGGAAATGTTGTGGTTTATTTTAAATAAGAATAGTTCATGTATTAAAAAATACAGTTTTAATTTAATAAATTACATTTTAATATAGTACCATTCATACAAAGTGGTTCACAAACTACATGCACAGCACCAATGAAATGCAGCCACCTTGGGTATGTGGGTTAATGGCAGGCAGCAACTAAACATTGCATACCACGTTAAAGGAATGTAGGGTACAGGAGGAAGAGAACAGACTCCATATAAGGGCTGCCTGAGAGCCCCAGCATTGGGAGAGTAGATTGTGGGGACAGCACTAGAGGGCCCTAGCACTTGAACGAGTGAGGAATGGATGCATGGTGTGTCTGTATCTAGTAGACTGGGTGAGGAGTTGGCGCATGGGCGTGTCGGGGGCACCCACAGTACAAAGTGGGTGCATGATGG
This sequence comes from Chrysemys picta bellii, assembly GCF_011386835.1. Lineage (NCBI taxonomy): Eukaryota > Metazoa > Chordata > Testudines > Emydidae > Chrysemys > Chrysemys picta. Next base: position 134,301,395 of record NC_088793.1, on the reverse strand, counting down.
ACAGGGGTGATGGTGATGGTGGAGACATCCAGGCAGCAGGGGGTGCATAGGTATGTTGGGGAGAGAAGGTGTGAATGATGGGTGAATGAAATGTGGTTGGGTGAATGAGTATATTGGTGGCTGGGTGTTCTAGAGTCTAGTGGCAGAGTGTGTGATGGGTGTGAGTAGGTACTGAACGTGATAGAAAGAAAAGAGAAGGAAAGAGTAAGGAGGAAGATGAGAGGAAAACAAAGAGTGACAGAAAAGAGGTACTCATGAAAGAATGTGGGAAAGAGGGAGATAAGGAAAAATTAATGTGAAGGAAAAACACTGAAAAGTCTGGAGGGAAATATCATGATTCTTGAAAGAAAAATAAAATGGAGAAGGAGGAAAAGGAGAAAATAAGTAAAAGGCAAAGAGACTGCATCAGTCATTGAAGTTGACACCAAAATAAAATAAACCAGTGTGCATGGCATTTAATCTGATATGCAAAGGAGGTTATTGGAACCACAAAATTTGGCACTAACTCTAAGTATGTCTCTGTGTATGTAACAAAATTGGAAATGATTAATTAAAGGCCTGATTAATTAAAGGAGTTTTGATTAAATGTTTTGTGGGCTACTGAAAGATAATTCCCAGAATGCCTGTGCCTGCCAGTCCAGCCTAGATTTGTGGAGTCAGGATGACTTTTGTGAGATGGAGGGATCACAATTATTTCCTTTTTTAGATGAGTGAAGAGGGCATCCTCTGGCCAGACTGCAGTCCAGACTGGGGTGGGGATGCAGCAGCTTCTCAGTTGCACTAACTACTTCTCCAACTGCTGTAACTCTACTCCTCCTGACCACCCAATTCCCACCTGCCTCTATAGCTCTCCTCCATGACCTGATCCCAGCAAGGCCCCTCTGTTCATTTGCCTGCTGGGCCCTTATTCTTAACTCTGGCCCTGCATAGTGTCTGATGCTTAGACCCCTAAGCCATTCTTTCTAGCTTTAGAACTGTTATTTAGTATGAGGCTATAATAATTCACTTGTTGACTTACAGGACAGTGTTGTTATTGGAGTTGCATATGACTGCATGGACAAGATGGTTTACTGGACGGAGATCAGTGGCCCTTCCATCAGTAGAGCCAGTTTGCATGGTGGGGAGCCAACAACCATCATCAAAACAGGTAGCAGTATCGGTTTCTGCTTCATAGATTCATTTCCAGCAGTGAAAGACTTGCATATACCAACCTGCACTTACCATCCAATGGCTCAGCCTGACTGCTGCAAGGCTAGATTGTTTAAAAGGAGGTCAAATTGGCAGAAATCAAAGTGATTGGAGAATCATAGGTTTTAAAAATCTTTACATTTAAAAAACCTGTCTATTTTATTATTACTTGTATTGCGGGAGCACCTAGTGGGCCCAGCTCCATTGTGGTAGGCACAGGACAAACAGGACAAAAACACAGTCCCTGCCCCAAAGAACTTACAATCTATGTATAAGGCAAGTGACAACAGGTGTATACATCAAACATGTTGGGGGTAGCACAAGGTAACAGGGAGACGATTATGATCTGGGTAACGAGCAGCACTCACCTCACACCATCTGCCTAACTATTGTTGAGGTTTTTTTGTAGGCCGCTCGGCAGGAGGGATTTGAAGGATGAAGTAAGCATTTCTAATGGGTCTGCCATCACAAGAGGTAGGACAGGTCCCCAGCAGTTTCTAGTAGTAGGTATGGGCTATTGGATAACACCATAAACTACCTTTCCACAAACTTTCATCATGAAGTATAATGGATTGCTCATCAGTCACAGTGCTAAACTGTGCTCATACTTCTGCTGTATGTAGCAAAACAAACCTCATGCCTATTAAGCCATTATAAACAGATTTGGGGAGGGGAGTTAATTTAGCAAAACAGTACAGTCACATTTAAAATTTTATTTTCTGTGTATCTGCTTTCGTTTGTCCTGTTTTTTAATAAGTATCTCCATCTGAGGTTTATTTCTATTGGAATTGAAGGGTACTTCATTCACTTGTTAGAGATCAATGCCAGTTTGGACTAAATTAAGACTCTCGAGGCAGTAGAGGGATGGGCAGCTTGCACCCCCACAACAGTGGTGGTTTTAGGGGGCATTATCTCTGCATATGGCAGAGGAAAGTGTCGTGCTCCCTAGGTGCAAGTGCCAGACTGCTCAGCATGCACAACTGGTATAGCTGTGCAAAAGACAGCGAACATGGGGCATTCTGCCCAGAATTGTCTATCTAGCTGGTATGTAGGGGCTAGAAGGGTAGCTCTGCTAGTGTCACAGCTTCAGTGATGAGGCTGTAGTTTCCTAAAGGATAGAATACCTTTCCCTGCCTGACCCTTTGTTTAGGGAGATTCCTGTGAGCTGGGTCTTCCCTACTCTTGAGCTGCATGCAGATCTCAGCAATCTGCTCACAAGTCTTTGCAAGGACACACTCCATCACGTACATGTACCTTACCCTGTTTTTAAGGGGGCAGCTCCCATTTCTATACTTCCATAACTGATGCAAATATTAACAAAAATACAAACAAAACCTATACAGCAATAAACAAATATTAAAACATTCAAAATTACTATTAAATGCATAATTTTATAGTGTAAAACCATTTCTATAATTATACTTGATTCCAGGCTCCTCACACAAGCGGAGCGGAATGGGTCTTCCCCTGCATTGTGCTCAGGAAGAGGATGCAATCATGTTGTGTTGCCTGCGGAGTGGGTACTGTTAGGGGAAAGGAATAGGTTCCCTGTGACTATCCTCTAACAGTAGAACCATGACTTGGGCTTTCTAAGGGCCTGATGTCCGAAATGCTCACAAGACTCCCTTTCAATTCTAATAGAACTAACCTCAAAGGCATATTCTAGGCACTTATAGTGAGTCTGTGCCCATCCAGGTACAAAGGGGTTGGTGGAAGGACTACTAGTTTCCATTCTGTTTATCTTTAAGGACACATCAGAACAAAGCTCTTTTTGCTTGTCTGTGAATAAGTTAGCAGAGGAGGGAAGCATAAAATAGAAATGTTGGCACATAGCATTCTTATTGATAATGGATTATGTGTATATTGGAGTGACTTTTCAGAGAACCTGCGACTTCATTTAATGAGAATTGTATTTGTTTCACATCTTCCCTCCTCCTTACAGTGTGTTGTATATTGTAGAGCCATTTAATACTATATCATGAAGGGGTGAAAGCAAATGTGATCAGTACTCCAGGCCTGTAGGTGGTTTGTTATAACAATGTTGCATTATCAAGTAATCTTCTATGTCTTTTGTCTGCTATGGAAGCAGAAAGCATTCAGGACTCTGTTGCCCTTGTTGCTGGTGCAGATTGTGACAAATCAAGTACTTGTGAAGTGATGCTAAAGCAATGGTGTTCTTAATTTTCTTTACAAAGCATCAGATGCATTATATCATGGAATCAAAACAAAACACTAAGGTGTTGACTACAAGTGTTTAATCAGGCATTTATATGGTGTGTTTTGCTAGCCAAAATTTAAATTAAAAATTGCAGAGCCACTACTCCCAGTCTTTCAGAAGACACTGAGATTATCCTGTTTTTGTTGTTGCTCTCCTTTCTGTGTGCTGCAGCTCCCTTGTTCGGTTTGCAGTTTGTTTTTGTATTGAACATTTATTTCTTTGTTCATGTTCTTGTGATTGGAGTTTGTTTGCTTTGCAGGGGCATGTTTTGGTATGGGGCTCCATCCAGCTCTCATCTGCCTCTGCAGCTGCATAGCCTCCCGAGGCTACAAATTTCCTGAGCTCCGCAGCTGCAGGGGCTGCTCCATACAGGGAACTTCCCCTCTGCTGCAGTTGTTTAAATCATATGAGCCATACATGTGTGCACAAGCTTGTCCACTTCCCAAGGGCAGAGCTTGGGACTGTCTCCAGCCTGACTCCAGCACTGGTATACTGAAATCATGGCACTGGGAGTGACTGGTGAGGTGGGGGAGGGGATGCACAGAGCATGCTTAATATATTCCCTTACACATGTTAGCAGGGTCCAAGTTTCCCTCTGGCTAAGTGTTAGCCAGCCAGGAAAGACATTTACTTCAGGCCATACACAGCCCCTTTAAATCTCCTGGCTGACAGCTCAAAGTAGAATTGTGCCAGGGAGAAGGGACTCCTGGAAACCACTGGTAGCAGATCTCTAGCCCACTACCCTCTCTTATTCCCCACTAATAGACCATCGGAGTCGGCAGTCCTCCCGTTCAGTGACTGGGGATGGGAGAGAGGCTCTCCACCCCACATGAGGCAGCTCCCACTGCCTGCTGACCTCAGCAAGAGATGAAGGGATATAGAAGCATGATTTGGGAGTGGGAGAGAAATCTAATTTACATTTGCTCTCTACACCTTGATCAGTTCTTTGCAGATTTCAGTCTTGGAATGGGTGTTCATTCCCACTTGTCCAACATTCACACACGTGCTTGATGATGTGCGCACGCACACACACGACTTGTGACCCAAATAAGTTACAAACCCAGATAAGGCAATGTAGCTTCTGCTGATTATGGTCCAATATAACTCTTATTAGGATAATCATAGTGTAAATTTTTTTTAAATTCCCACCTAGTGTTTTGTCCAAGTGTTTCTCCCCAGGAATCCAGTTTGGGTTGAGAAATACGACGCTTTTTTAATGGTTGAATAATGAATAAATGTGAAAATGAATAGACAAACTCAATTCATTTCAATTAATCTTTCTTTTAAATTCAGAAATGTGGAGTGTAGTTCTGCATTTGAAAGCTTCCCTGACAGCTGGTTTTCATGAAGGGACACTATGACACTTTTGAAACAACCCCATGCAATCTTTCCTTATTGGTTCATTCAGAGTTTATACCTCTGGAATTAGCCTGAAGTGGGATTGTATTTACATTTAGTTTCAGTTGTGTGCAGCCCGTTCTTCTCTGTGGACCAATGTGTCCTGAAAAATGTAGAGCAATTTTTTTGTGCTGGCTGAGTACAAGAAACTTTAATATGCCTTTTTATTTATATTTTTGAAGTATTTGTTTCTCCTTCTATGATTTTGAGAGAGAAATCACTGGGACCAAAGTAATAGGTCATTGTCTGCTATTTCCTGTTGCTTTTGGAACAGATAACTGTCCAAGAAAAACTATGCACATACAGTACTAAAACATGTTCCAAACAAAATCCCTCTGCAAAACACAGAATTGAATTTAAATTCCATCTAGCTAGCTAAGATTAATTCTATTAGCACTTTGGAGATTGATTGTTAAACTTGAATACCTTTTTAAATATTATGATGTATTTAAATTGTAACCAGTACAAGACTATAGCTTTTGGAATGATGCATTGTTTCTTCTCCTTTTGTACTGACATACTTTTAAGATTTGTAAGCCCACCACAGATCTTTGCAAAGACCATTTTGTTTTCCAAGAGGATAGAATAATTTCAATTCTGATGAGCAATAGTGTTTGTTTCCCTGCCAGCCATTCTTCTTCTTAAGTCTGCACTACACACCTATTTTTGTATTAGCCTTACTGTTTTGGATAAAATTGTGATGTTTTTGGTTTGTTTGTTTGTTTGTTTGTTTTTAACAAAAATAGTTATCCCAGTTGAACCCCTAGTGTTGGTGCAGATATACAGATAATAAAAGTGCCTTAATACTATTATAGTTCACTTCCAGTACGGGAATAAACTATACTGGTATAACTGTGTCCACACTAGGGGACTATACCAATTTAGGTGTACTGATATAGTTATTTTTGTAGGTAGACAAGCCCTTGGGTTAGAATTTGTGCTAAATTCCAGCAATTATCAGGGTGAGATTTAGGTGTACTGATATAGTTATTTTTGTAGGTAGACAAGCCCTTGGGTTAGAATTTGTGCTAAATTCCAGCAATTATCAGGGTGAGAAGTGACTCCTAACTATATATATTTTTTTAATTAAGTAGGTCCATTGGCATCTCAGATTTGAAATAGTCAATATGATAGAATTGTGCATCCTTCAGAAAGGACACAGTAACCTGACCCTTGTAAGCCAGCTTCATGCTCCAGACTAGTGGAGCTCTGTTACTGGCATATTGGAGGGAGCAGGTCCTGGCAACATAAAGCTGGATGCTGTGCGACAAAGAATTGTGATGGTTTTTTCCTTGATTCTGGTTTTTTGTTTCCTAAATTTCAAATACAGTATGTACCTCCCTTTGCTCTAATTATTTGGCATATTCTTGTAATTCTAAATTTGGGTAGGTTTTTGTTACAGCCGTTTTTGAGAAAGTTCTATAAAATTCAGTAAGGATGAAACCACCAGAAGTTTATTGGGTTCTATAGAAATTATTCTAAGCAGCCTTCAGAATGTAATTGAGAATTGTATCCCTGACATGGAATTCTATAGTATGATCTATACAATCTCTGTTAAATTTTATAAAAATGTTTAAAATAAAGCTCTTCTTTTGCCTGGTTTGAGTACGGATCAGAGTTGTCGTACTGCTTGTATGCTTTTGGACCAGTTTTACTTCAATACTTTTTGAGTTTATATTTTTATATTGCCTATCATGATTTTCTTTTAAAATTGGTGTTCTAATAACGGGGGAGGGGTGTTAATTGTTTGTCCTGCGCCCCAAGTGCCTTGGCAGGGGCATGCTTTATGAATTATACACCCTATTCCGCTCGTAATTGTCTCCAATGCTGCATAAATGCATGTGATGGGCACTATACAAATTAATAGAATGAAACATACAGGTTTGTTTGTACTTTATACTTCTTTGGGATCCCTTTCTGTGGTGGGATGCAGAGGCACTTCCTGATTCCTTGTGAACAAGAGGTTAACTTAAGCTCATCATCCTCCCCTATCCTTACACAGATCGTAAGAAAAAAAGCTAGAAAAATGGCTGTTTGGGAAGGCCACATTCTATACCTTGGGGTTATAGGATTAAAATTAAACTCCAGGTTGGGATGTGTATCTGTTTATTCTCTTTGGTTAGTGAACTTTGTTTTGATTTCTTGTTACAAATATTCTTTAATAAAAAGGCCCTACTAACTCTTGATTTTTTTTTCTTGCTATTTACGCTCCCCTAGCAGCCCATAGGGCTGATCTAAAGCCCATTAAAATCAATTGGAGTCCTTCTACCGATTCATGGGCTTTCGGTGTATTTTAAAATTAACAGAAAAATCTATGGAAGTATCAACTTAGAAGTTGTGTAACCCTATGGAATTGTTAACAAAACATTTACAGTAGGTTTAAACTGTGACTTCAGCTTGTGTTCTATGGGAAACAGCAGTGTCTAGTGATTAGCACAGGAAACCTGTATGCCGTTCTTGATTGACACTGACCTGGGCCCCAGTTCCTGTGAGATGTGCCATTTGGATTGATCCCTGAGCCTATGAAGAGCCCCATTGACTTCAAGCCTAAACTACCTGCACGTCCTTTAATTTTCTCTACGAACAATAGTGAAATAAACTAGTCACTTTTGTTGTTCTCTCTAGCAGTTAGATTTGCTGTCTTTCAGGTGCCGATTAAAGATCTCTTTTGTAGAAGTGCGTGCTTACCAATAAGTTACTATTTTTATATTTTGTAAGGCACAACTTGTATTCCTCTTTTAACAGGTTAACATACTCTGTATCAAATGGCCTGTTGGCCTTAATTCTGATTGGACAGACATAAGGAAAATTACTTAATGGGAACTTTGCTGCTCAAGCTGGAATAACTGTTAGGTGTTTAGTGTAACTATATTAGGAAACAAACTTATTGTTTGGTGTTTTGTTTTCTTTGTTCTGTTCCAGACTTGGGAAGTCCCGAAGGAATAGCAATAGATCATCTCGGTCGCAACGTTTTCTGGACTGACTCTCACCTCGATAGAATAGAAGTGGCCAGGCTGGATGGTAGCCAGCGCCGAGTGCTGTTTAACACTGGTCTGGTGAACCCCAGAGCCATAGTAGCAGATTCTGTGAGAGGGTATATCAATATTTTATAGACACATTTATTTTTAATAATCATTTTATATATATATCCTGAAACTCCCTCTACATTTTTACACTGTCTTCAACTGTTGATATAAAGCTTCAATATCCTTTTTTCAGTCCCAAAAATCCTCCTATAAAATAATATATTACTTAGGTGTTTTATTAGAAATAAAAACTTCTTTCAGTATGTGTATTAGAAGCATTTCTCCCCAGGCACAATAATAATGCATTTTTATTAGCAAATAAAGTATTGGATTAGAATAAGCATTTTCTTATTGTTTTTTCCTTAGTGGCAGCCATATTTCAAGTACTCTGCTGACTTGAAAAAACTGCATTAGCTCCTTCTCTATTTATATCTCTGCCTTTATCTACTTCTGACCTTATCCAAGTACCTATCCTATTTATTCTCAGTCTCCTTCACCTATACCCAATATTGTGTTTTCTCTGACACTATTATGCTTAGGACAGCCTCCTAATTAACATACCCCAAGACTCTTCCGAAATTTTAATGGAAGCATCTTGTTCATGGTTTAGCACATTTTTCCCTAGTGTCTTCTTAGGACTCTGTTTCTTTCTTTCATTGTTTAAAATTCCTATCTTAATCCTCATCAGCATACAAAAAAAAAATTACATCCATAAAGTAACCTCCATAATAAATTACCTTCACAGCACATTACTGCTGTGCAGAATTAACAAGCAATATGCAACTTGAGGAGAGATATAAAACGAATACCCATTACAATGTTGTAAGACAGCAGTTCCCATACTGTGTGGTAAGGTGACCCACCAACTGCATTTTGTCTTTTTTTGCAACCCTACCAGGGTCCAAATTCATGAGAAAGAACAGGGCAATAGGCCGGCATCCTTCTCATCCTTCTCCACTGCTGCCACCTCCTTCTCACTTTGCTAAGAGGGCATCAACCATTCATAGCAGCACCCTGGGACCACAACCCTAATCCAGGCCTAGTGAAGAGAATTAGGGGGTTTGGAGAGCGAGCCCACCCGCCACACACACACACACCTTGCCCCGGCAGCTTCTGTCCCACAGGGCTGCGCATAGCTCCCTGCTAAAGCCATTGTGACAGGGTTGCAGCACCACTCAGGTTTGATCCCTCTGTTTGATGCAAAATTGTTTTATGTTTAATTTAAATAGTCATAAACCATTGATAATGCAAGTTGGGCACAAACTGATCTCCATACTCTTATATGATGGGTTTTAAACTGCTGTTGTCAGAAATGCCATTTTCCAGGAACGTGTTTGCCAACAAAAAGAGTCATTTCACTCCAAATACTGAATTTCCAATACAACTGAATGAAAGGTTTTTGTTTTGTTGTGTTTTTTTTCCCCCCAGTCACATGAACTTCTAGGAAGTTGTGCTAAACAAAACTAATGCAGCTTTCTGTAATGAACAAAGACTACTCAGGCAATGCAACAAAAATTTGAAACGTTCATAAGGGAGAATTGGGGAATATATCTTGGAATCCTGACTAGATTTCTCAAGGAGAGTCTTTGGAAGGGTCATCCTCCTTCCAGATGTTAACTGAACCAGATTTTTGGTGAAAGGAGCATGTATGTGACAGCTCAAAATGCAGATATTTAAGATTAAACAAAGGAATAGTGCCACTAATTTTCCTCTTCATGGAAAATGTGATATATCCAGTAAGTTGTGTAATTAAAAGCTCTCCCAATTGTGCAAACAGATTTGCATGGGTGGACCCAAGTACCTGGGTGGAACCTCATTGACTTCAGCAGGGTTGGTGTGTTAGTTGGCAGCTTCAGGGAATGTATCCAAAGTATTAATAAAACGGTGGGTGAAAGGTTGAACTAGCGGCAGTTAATGCTCTGAGTCTCGTGAGGTTTTTCAGACAACTGACTCTAGTTGATGAGAAGTTGCCTCTGATTCGGATCTGTTGGTAAATATTCTTCCAAGTTATACTGAAGAAAATGTTGAATTAAAGTAAATACATAAATATGTGCTGAATTCTCCCACTAATCAGCCTCAAAGCAGGTGGTGGGGAGGATGACTCTGCAGAGAAGTTTGTTTTTACCTGAACTGACTTTGTATTGTTGAAATGGATTTTTCTGTTTGGCACCTGGTAAATGAGCATCTACACAATGCTGGAAAAGCAATTTTTTTTAAAGGGATGCTACTTCACTATACTTCAGGTATCTTCTATCAAGGTCAGATATGCTGCTTTCTGCCATTCTATCTAAATGTTCCGTTTCCTCTTTTGTTTCCTTAAAAGTTTTCCTTTATGTAAAAAAGAAAAAAAGGATAAATCACTTTGGATTGATCAGTTATTTTAACTTTTTTGCCTTTTCTTCCTATTCAGAAATCTTTACTGGACTGACTGGAACAGAGATGCTCCTAAAATTGAAACTTCATACATGGATGGCACAAACAGAAGGATTCTTGTTAAAGATGATCTGGGATTACCAAATGGTCTGACATTTGACACTTACTCCTCAATGCTGTGCTGGGTTGATGCAGGTAAAGAGAGGTGCTGAAATGTGTATTCATAATGCATAACAGACTAAACATTATAACCAGTGCAATGATGCACAGCATGACTCATGAGCAAATGCTTTGAGTTGCTTGGACTTTATCTGTTCTCAGGGTTGAGAGACATACCTCACAGTATCCACTGTTTTATATCTCTTGCTGATTCACCAAAAGTAGGTTTACAAGCTGAAGGATTTTTAGTTCTGAAAGGAGAAAGCACTAAGTATGCTGTAGACTTATTTTGTGTTTGTTGCAAACAAGAATATCTTTAATCCATATTTAGCCCTTGATATGGGGAATTGGGTATTCACAGAGTCTAAGGCCATAGAACTTCATCCAGTTACCCCTTGAATGAGCCCAGTAACTTGTGTTTGACCTTAAACATGTCTTCCAGAAAAGTATCCAGTCTTCATTTGATGGCAACAAGTTATAGAGAATCTACAACTTCTCTTGGTAGCTTGTTCCAGTGATTAATCATCTTCACTGTTAAAAACGTGTGCCTGATTTCTAATTTGAATTTGTCTGGTTTTAGCTTCCAGCCATTAATACTTGTTATGTCTTTCTCCACTAAAGACTCCTTTAGTACCCAGTATTCTCTCCCCTGTGAAAGTTACCTCTCTATCTCTTTGATAAGATAAACAGATTGATCTCTTTAAGTCTCTCAGTAGAAGACATTTTCTCCAGTCCTTGAATCTTTTTTTTTTTTTTTTTTGGTGTGGCTCTTCTCTGCACCCACTCCAATTTTTCAACATCTTTTTAAAAATGTGGATACCAGAATTGTATGCAGTATTCCAATATCAGTCTCACCAATGCCGTGTACCGAGGCAAAATCGCCTCTCTGCTCCTCCTCACTGCTCCCCTGTTTATACATCCAAAGATTGCATAAGGCTGTTTTGTCTCAGCATTGCACTGGGAGCTCGTGATCAGTTGCTTGTCCACTATGACCCCTGAGTCCTTTTCAGAGTCGCTGCTTCCCAGGATACAGCCCCCTTTCCATAGGTATGGTCCGTGTTCCTAGACATATAGTTTTTCATTTGGCTGTATTAACACACTTTTTGTTTGAATGGGCACATCTTACCATATCGCTCTGTTTGACTGCCCTGTCCTCACCATTATTTACCATCTGGCCAATCTTTGTGTCATCCACAAATTTTATCAGCAGTGGTTTTATATTTACTTCCAGATTTCTGATGATGTTGAATAGCATAAGGTCCAGAATCAAACCCTGTGGAACTCTTCAGGGAACACCCCCATTTGATGACAGTTCTGCATTGACAACTACTTTTGAGATTTGTCAGCTAGCTGTCTTAATCTATTTAATGTGTGGTCTATTGATATTGTATATTTAATGCCGATGTCATGCGCTACTAAGTCAAGTGCCTTGCAAAGGTCTTAAGTATTTTACATCTTTATCAACCAAACTTGTAATTTCGTGAAAGAATTAAATTGGATTTCTTTGACAAGAACTATTTTCCATTAAACCATTCTGACTGACATTCATCCCATTCTTATTCCTTAATTCTTTAATAATTATCAGCTTTTCCCAGGATTGATGTATTTTTATCTTTGTCCAGGATTGATGTCAGGCTAACCAGACTATAGTCACCCAGATCATCCAGCTTGCCCTTTTGCAATATTGGCACCATAGCACTCTTCCAGTCACTCCAGCAGAGAGGCGCAGAATTGAATGGGCATTCAGGTTCAGCTGCCTTCTCAGTCAAATAATTGCTCTGTCCCCAGCTCAGAGTCGAGGTATACTGGCGAGGCACTGTGGAGAAACTTTCACTGCTGCTCCCCAGGCTGTAAATCTTCTGTGGATAAATCATCCTTTAATCTTCACGATGGCCAGGCCCACACTCTTCGTAAGCGAAATATGTCGTATGCACAAATTGTCCCTGCTGCTGTAATCTTTCAGTCTAACTGAACATCCAGACAAGGACCTGAATGGGCTTTCATCCGTCGTTCTAATGGAGTCCCACAGGCATAACACTGATCTACCAAAGTGGGCACATAGGAATAAATGAGACATTTTATGAAAGGTTTGGTCCTTGGCATATAAGGAGATGTGATCTGGACAAGAATTTGGCTGGGTATGGGGGAGGAGGACCTTGAGGAAATTATTCTCTATACATGCTCTTTTGATTATGTCATTGTGCTCCCCTCCTCCCCCCCGGCAAAAAAAAAGAGAACTATTTGTCATATACAAAGACTAAATTGTTTTACTGTGTACAGGCACCAAGAGGGTGGAATGTATGAACCCCAGTCAGCTTGGTCGACGAAAGATCCTTGAAGGAGTCCAGTATCCTTTTAGTATTACAAGCTATGGGAAGAATTTATATTACACAGACTGGAGGAGGTAGGCTATCTGTTTAAGCAATTATATAGTTGTATTTTAATCTGGTCTTCTGCCTGGTAGAAACTGAGGTTCACTGCATCTGTTCTCCTGGCAGCGCATGTATTCTTCCTTAGAGATTTTATTTTTTTCTCTCCTGGCAATCAGCTGAGGCAGGGCGTAGTGGAAATTTAGAGTTGGATGTATTAATGTTCCTAGTTAACTGTTTTCTCAGTTTAATAATTTGTTCTCTAACAAGATGCTTTTAATACTGAACATGACGGGGATAGGTTTAATCTGAGGGGGTGGTTTAATACGTTTTATGGCAGCACTTGCTTTGAGGTTTAGTACAGAAAATGATTATTTGAGGCTCTTCTTATCCTTATTAGTATGTAAATGTTCAATCAGTAATAAGAAGAAAACATTTTAGCTGTTAACAACACTTATTTTTGTTTGCTGGAGGCAGGTAATTTAAGTCTTTGCCACATTATGATCTAGGCTGACTTTACTAGAATTTGCAGATAAGATTCCAGACTAAATATTTTTAAAATACCAGTAGTTTGTTTTTAATCCATATAAACATGTGACCAAGACTGTATCTGCAAACTCTAGAACAAATAGTTCCACTGATTTCAACAGGGCTACTTGGGAGTAAGGGCTAGTCACATGACTAAGAGTTTCCAAGGTTGAACCCAATATCTATGAAATATTACTTCAGAATGCCATTTAAAAATGGGAAGTGGAAAATGTCACCATTCTGCCAGCCCCCAGTCGCCTTTTGGTTACAGCAGGCAACAACTGCACCTGAGTGGCTGAACTCCTACCTGTCTAATTCTGAATGTCAGATTTCTCTTGAAGTGGAACATTGTCCATAACAATGGATCGTTCCATTGTGGCCATGCCAGGAATAATATTGTAGGGGAGAAGAGTATCTAAATTGCCAATAAACTTGTTCCGTAGAGGGACACGGTCAGCCTGAGTGTCCTATGTTTACCTTTCCTTCCCCCAAAGAAGACGGTTACCCTGCTACTAGAAGATCCCTCTGCTCCCCAGTCAGGGCTGTGACATATTTGGGTTGCCCAACAGAAGTGGGATTCTGTATCAAACAAGCCAGACCCTGGGGTTCTTCGTGCTTGGGGATACTGGCTACCCTCTGGTCTGCCTGTGTGCTTCAGCATTACTAGTTGACAGGGTGTTAAAATGTAAAAAAGTATCTCGTGCTTCCTCTTCCAATTTTTTTCTTCTGAGGTCATCTTAGGGGAAAGCCCTCGCTCACCTTTACACTTTTCTTTTGTGTACTGTAGGGATGCTGTTATAGCTGTGGATCGCACAATTTCAAAAGAGAACGATAACTTCCAGCCCCACAAACGCGCACGTCTTTATGGAATAACTACAGCTTTTGCTCAGTGCCCACAAGGTAATCACAAAATCCCTATGTTTCTCCAGGAGCTATAGAATATGAATGTAGTTACCCAGCTAAACAGAATGTTTTATCCATCCCCAAAGGCACTAGTTAGGCCTCATTTTATTTTAAACTCATAACTATAGAAGTATCTCAGTCTTCCTGCTGGGATCAATAATCCCATGTTTTTTAAAAAAGGAAGAGTTAAAGAAGCAGTAGGTGGTAGAATAGGCAAAGTCATTCTTGCCCTGCGTAAATGTTAAGCTTTTGAGTTATATCTGTAAATATTCACATGTCCCAAAAGCCTCTTGTGAATTTTGGAAACATGGTAATGGTGATGGTAATTCTTTTCAGAGAAACAACATTCTTTATTTCTCTTCTTCTTCATACTTAGCTTGAGCAATAGAGGCTCAGAGGAGGAAATTAATATCCTTGAAATAACAATTTCTGTTTCTCTGGGAATTAATGCCACTGTTTAGTCTTGTTGTTTCTGGCCAAATTCAGTCTGGCTGTCGACAGAAAAGTTTGTGTTTTAGGATTACAGTGATCCTAGATTTGAGAGATTTTTCTTTTCAGCTGAGACCAAGATTGTGACAGAGTTTGGGTTCAAAGGATATTTTGCTAATGATTTTGAGTAGTTTAATGTAGGTGCTTACTTACACAGTGTGTGATTAAAAAAGGATGAGTATATAGATACATTGAGAAACTCGTTAAATGTTTTTTATTATATGTATTATGGTAGTACCTTGGGGCCCTACTGTGCTAGGCAGTGTACGTACATAACAAAGAGAGAGTCCTTGCCCCACAGAGCTAACCATCTAAGTAAATGTGAGTTTACATTTTTTCATGGCCAGCTTTCTCTGCTCTGCTTCATAGGTGTGTGTGAGTCTGTCTCTCTCCAAACATGTTTTTGTGTCCCTATTTTAAAAAGAAAATCTCATGATCTAACTTGCCTCTCTAAATACCATCCTGACTCCCTGCCCCTCAAATCCTGGAGATATACAGTTAACTCTCACTGTTTTAGACTCCTCAAATCTGGCTGCTCCCTCACCACTAAAGTGAAACGTTGTCACTAATGACCTTCTTCTCTGTGACCTCGTCATCTTTGGTCTATATACTACTTTTGATACTGTCTCTTCCACTTCCTCCCCTTGGCTTCCAGCACACACCGCTTTCTTTCTTGCTTATTCTGCTTTGCTTGAACACTCCTTCACCGTCTCCTTTAATGGCTCCTCATCCTCCCTTTTCTCCTTTATTTGGATGACATCTCTTAGGATTCTGGACTTAGTCCTCCCCTTTTCTTTCTTTCTTTCTTTCTTTCTTTCTTTCTTTCTTTCTTTCTTTCTTTCTTTCTTTCTTTCTTTCTTTCTTTCTTTCTTTCTTTCTTTCTTTCTTTCTTCTGTTCACTCATTCACTCACTGACTATCTCTGCATTCTATTTAACTATGAAAGTTAAAGTTCTGGATATACTTTTTAAGCATAGTCCTTCATGTTGCCTGTAACCAATCTCGGAAACTCTTTTTTCCTTTCCTATGCAATCACTGCTGCTCCCTGTGGACCTTTCCCCACCCATTGTGACATCATTCCCAACTCCAGAAACCTGCCACCTGCTCCATCACATGATATCCAGATTGGTACTTGGTATCTGATGGGTACTGAGGGGATGATACTCAGGAGCTGATCAATCAGAAATCAAAAGTAAAGCACTTGCAGCCCTAACTCTGGTGTGGTTTATATTTTCTGTAACATTCCTGGTTTTTCTGCTATATGAACTGGTTCACCCTAGAAGGCTTTTTTTATATGTAAACTCCTGTTCTTTTGTAGGGCATAACTATTGCACAGTGAATAACGGAGGCTGTACTCATTTATGCCTGGCTACCCCAGGAGGCCGCTCTTGCCGCTGCCCTGACAACACAGTTGGAGTGGATTGTATAGAAAGAAACTGAGAGCTAAACCAGGAAATGTGTTAGAACAGAGTCTCCCTTTGGGAAAGTACTGTAAATAGTTCACAGCTATCAGCATAAAATGAAGACAGTAAAGATAAGCTCCATGCTGCTTACAGGGGGCAAGCCACAACACATATACCATAGCACAGCATGGTGGCATTCAGGTAAGTCTGTGCTGCCCAGGGAGGGTCCCACTCCCTGCAGCAGTACCTTCTTGCCTTTAAAGAGGAGCTTGGGGGCTCGTTTGCTCCTGTGCTGGGCTCTGAACCTCCCAGTGAAATTATTGTACACTGTGTTTTATGGGGTGTCTCAAATCCTGAGGTGCATGAGAGCTTGGAATTTTGAGCACCACTGACTGCTGTGCATCGGAGCACACAACGATTCAGCTATAAAATGGAATGCTGTAGCCCAGCATAGGTGCAGCTGGGTTGCAAATTCATCTTAGTTAGGCAGTAAGTCTGGGGTCCAAAGGATGGTCAGTGGGTGCGTGAGAACATCCTTTGGCAACATGAACTCCACAATGCTTCAATACACCCCCCTCGCCCCCCTCAGTTGCCAAAGCCTTTATATGTTAAAGCTACTCTCTCAAACCTTTGCTTTTTGGCTATTGATAATGTTCGGGAAGTTAACCAATATGCTTTAGCACAGGGATAGCTCCTGTCCTGGTTCATGTTACCTCTTCATACTGTGTGCAATCATCTTAATACCAGCAATACTTTAGCGGATATTGTGAAATTTTCCCTGGATTTTCCCAAAAGAGGTTTATTTTTTGTCTTGCTAGTGGACACTTATTGAATAGCTTTTGGATATCTCCAAAGTTGAGACTTGGGATACAAATCCCAGTTACTCATCAAAGAATGGTGATTGATTGGTGTTGTGTTTTTAAAGGGACACTGTCAAGTATTTTTTAAAATCGTGTTTACGTTTCCTATTTTGTGATACTATTTTATAAGCTTGAAAATGACACTTCAATTTTGCCCTACCGATTTTTTTTCTTTGCAGCAAACCTGGATATTTTATTTTCTTACAGACCATGAACAACCATGACAGTTGAGTATTTGTTAGGCAACACTTTTGACAATCTCACAGTGCTTAAAAAAAAAAAAAAATACTCTGTTCATGTGTCAGTTTACAGTAAGGGCAAAACATCTGTGCTGGAAATCAATGTGAAGATGGAGCATGTCTCCACTGACAGCAATGTGTGCAGAGCAGTTAGGAAAATCCAGCACAGATTTCATAAGAGATTACACATTGTAATGATAAAACATTTTAATAAGCCTTGCTTCAGCAGACCATTTCTGGGAACAGGATTTAACTTTTGTTCCTGCTGCTCCAGGCAGGGTAGCTTATCTGCAGTAGAAGAACCAAATGTGATGGTGAGAGTCATGTATCTAAATAGCTGTCTTTATAATCTCTTGGTCACAGTGATAAATTACAATAAAAAACCCCAGGCTATAGTTAAAAAAACTGAGGCCGTTCTCCTCCAGATTATAACATTGCTATAACCGAGCCAATTTTGAGCTTGAACTATCTGACTATTTCCTTTTTAATTATGTATTTATCACAAAAATATCAAATGCCATATAGAATGTTAACGTTTTTTGTGTAACTTTTAATAACTTTTAATTCAGTGTATTCATATACTTTAATATGTCTTAAAACTGTAAATACCAAAAATGTGTTGAAATGAAGGTGCTTAATAACTATTCCTCCAGAATTATTCAAATATCAGGTGATACATTAAAGTTTACACTCTGTACAGCTATTTGTAGTACAGCCAATAAAGAATGTTTTTGTATAAAAATGCCTTTTGCCTGCAGTATCAAGTGGTGTCTTGTAGCCTTAAATTTTCTTATGGTGAATTTTAGTGCACCATGTAACTTGGTCACTGTGTAGACCAGAGTAAGATTTGCTCCCTGACTCCCACAATTTGATCCTAAAGCTCCAATCCTGCAATTGACTCCATGCGAGAGCACCTGGGCACCTGCAATTGCACTCCACTCAGGTATGGAGGTCTGCCTGAAAGCCATCCAGGATCAACTGCAAGAGTAGGGTCTAAATTAGACCATGCAGTTCAGACACACAGGGCCTGGTCCAAAGCCCATTGTAGTCAGTGAGAGTTTTTTCTGTTGACTTTGGATCTGGCCCATAGGCCATTGGATAAAGAGCCAATCTTAAAGCCATACAGGTTTTTTAATTGTACACATCTGTCTTTAGTGGATTATCGAAAAGTATATTTTAAGGAAAGATTTGAATGAAGAGGTTGGTCTGATAAGACTTATTGGCACCTATTCTATGTTCTGCTCTAGCTGTCACACATATCCTGAATGGTGTCTTACCTCCTTTGGGATCTCCCATTCCCAGATAACACTGAGTCTGAGTGTCATAAATATCACATAAATCTGTATTTAAAAAAAAAAAAACAATAACCCTCTACACAAGTTAAATTTGTATGTTGAACCTTAACTCTGCCCTCTTATGTGTAGGGGAAGTCCTGCAGTGACGGTATGTGGTCATATAAATAATGCCTTGACACAAGAGTGGCAGAATTAAGTTTGCACAGTCTTAACTTTAGTATTTTCTGACTTTAGACTGCTTAACTTTTTTCAATCTTAATTTTCTCATAAGATAGTAGAGGTTTTGTATGGCATTTCCTAGGTGTTTTGTATGTGTGTAAGACAAAACAGGAGAAGATCTAAAAATCACCTTCGCAGTTTGCCTAGACATTCTGGATAGGCGGCAGCAGGATGCCCAAAGTGAAACCAGGTTTTACAGACTGCTACGTTGAAAATATGAACACAGAGAGAGTTTTGCAATTTATTTCAGTGGCAGTTCAATCGTACTAAACTGTTACAGCTGCTCCTAGTATCCAGGGACAATACATATCCTAGGCTTACGCACGATCAAGCAGCACTACTGGATAAACTGTTGTATGGTGGGTTTTTTTTTTTTTCATATTTTAAAACCTCTAGGAATGCTCTGAAAAATAAATACATGAAAGTAACACCTTCTTACTCAACAGATTTACTCCTAGTGTATTCAGAGTTGTATTGCCTGACTTGAATAAAACAAAGTTTTCACTGATATTCCTGTTAGCACTATATAGTCAATGCAGCTCAGAGGGCAGAAGCATGATTCTGTTCCTCCTTGTACATGGTGACCAGACTTGTTTGCTTAATTCCAAACCACTAGTTCTGTGCAAACCAACTAAAAGCAATGAGAGTATACAGGTGTCATTGAAGACCTAATCTGACCTGCAGAGTCTTTATTACTGATGTCATAGAGAACGACTCAACTTGGGTCTTGGAGCTCAGACGGAGAAAGTCTGTTTTAAGTTATAAACCGAGCACAATTGATATGGAATCAAACACAACAAACGTGATGCCATTTTTATATAATCACTTTTTCAGAGTAAAATGGCATTTTAAAATAATCCTTGATGTAATCATTACACATGAATTACACCCCCACACCTGAAAAAAAACAGTAGTCTGTAAAGGGTAGTTGCTAGTGACTTGCAGTACAATCCTAACTAGACCTATTTAATGTTTTAAATCAGAAAAATTAAAATGATTTATACTGAGGATAGAAGTTTCCACCTGGGGAAACATCATATAGAGGGTTTTCTTAGTGGCCTAAGCATCAGGTAAAGAATTCCTAAAGACCCTGCAACATAGGAATGTAGGAATTGCCAGACTGGATCAGAGCCAGGGTCCATCTAGTCCAGTATCCTGTCTCTGAAGCATCTTGTGCTAACCACTGTCAGAGGAAGGTTCAAGAAACACCATTGAAGGTAAATGTGGTAATCTGCCTAATCCTCAGACCCTATGTAGGACTCATCCTAATCCTTAAGAGTTAGAGATTGGTTTAAACCCTGAAACATCAGATTTGAATCTTGCTAAATTCTTGGCCTCAATGAGATCCTGGGTCAATGAGTTCCACAGTCTAATTATACTTTGTGTGGAAAGAGTATTTCCTGTTATTAATTTTGAATTTGTCTTCCTAATAGGGTTGACTCAGCTTTTCATCCTTTTAGAGTGTACTGTTTGGGAGTATGTATAAAAATCTGAGTGTCTTGCTTCCTCTGTCTGAGCATTAAAGACCGCATGGCAAAAAATTAAGAACTTGCCCTGCTATTCCTGGTGAAATTTCCCTATCCATCTTCATCCTTAAGTGCCAAGTGCTATGCATCCAGTTGGCTCTCATCCTCCACCCCGCAGGTAGCTGCATTTCAGTGGTGCTGATATATACATTATCTGTGAAGTGCTTTGGGTTGAAAGGTGCTGTACAAATTTATTATTTTATAAATGGTGAGTTTGGGATTGGAGATCAACTACCTCTTTCTCCTTGGGTGCTGTGGAGTATTAAAAAAAGGCTTGTCAAAGTTTAGATTTTCTTGCCTCTCAAAAGAAAACGAGGAAAATACTTCAAAAGAAAACATTTGCAGGAGAGTGAAAACTCTGTAGGAGAATGGCTTTACTCAATGTAAAGTAAAAAAGAAATTTAAGCGGAGAATGGATGGGGAGGACAAGGGTAAAATAGTTCTCATTTATTAGAGATGTCAGTTAAGCATTTTAGAAATACTTTCATTCAGATCTACTTGTAAAAGCTTCAAAATGTGTATTGTTACACTATGCTAATGTATTAAGCAACAAAAGGTGAATTCTGTTTCGCATTGCAGTTGTGAATCCACAGTACTTAGGAGCAGGATTTGGCCTTGTGGCGCTTTAAAATAGTGTCAGCAAAGATCTGGAAAGAAAGGGAAATTGTTACTCAGCACTGAGTTCATCATAGTATCAGGCTAGTCAGGAGGGACCCATACAATGCAGTGCAAATAAAGCATAAGTGTTAGGACATAAAACATCTAATGGAAGATAAGTGTCTTAATCCTGTAGGCTGCTTTTAAAATCTTTAACTGTTAAATCCACTTGCAGGGGCACTTTACCCTACATCGGGGGGTCACGAGGTTATTACATGGGGGGTCGCGAGCTGTCAACCTCCACTACAAACCCTACTTTGCATCCAGCATTTATAATGGTGTTAAATATATAAAAAAGTGTTTTTAATTTATAAGGGGGGGGTCGCACACAGTGGATTGCTATGTGAAAGGGGTCACCAGTACAAAAGTTTGAGAACCACTGCCCTACACAATAGGGAAGAAGCAATCACTTAAAGAAATAAATCTGAAAACTTGCCAGACCGTATGTTGCTGTGAAGTATGTCTCAAATTTTATACCATTTGAAATTATCCTTCTGAGAAGGTATCGGGGGTAGCCGTGTTAGTCTGTATCCACAAAAGGAGAAGGATACATCTAAACCTGACTGAAATTGTGGGTCTAGTCCTCATGCCTGCATGTGAGAAACATTAGGAAAGGTATGTCAATTGTTGTAGATTTGCTTTTGATTCCCATTGCTTATTATCTCCACGGAATTCACTTCTCATGGTGCTGCTAGCAGCCCAGGGTAGTTTGCAGAGGCCCAACATTTTCTTGGTTACTGTTCCAATTTGGCATGCATTTATCCGATTACACAATTTTGTCACAACACGTTAGATTTTAACTCGCATGAATATAATTAAGAATGATAGGTGATTTATTAGAGGATAAGAGGATGAATGGACCCTCAATGGCAGTGTCACATTGCATCAATTTAACTTTGGGTTGAATAGGTCTGTTTCTCAGTGCAACATTTCATAGTACTTTGCTCTGGAGATAGTTTGGCAGCAGTACAGAAATCTGATGGAAAATGAAGATGTTGCCATGAATTAGGTTGTGAAACATTTAAAGAAATAGACTGTACAATTTTAAGAAGCCTCCTGCAATTGTCCTGTTTATAAGGACTAAGTGTTACCTTCAGAATCTAAGATACGTATCTAGGGATTTGGCAGGAGTTTACATACTAAATTCTTCTCCACTTGAATTCTGCTGTTGGCTTTACTGGCACTTGTGTGAGGGTCTGCAGGTGAGGAAAATAGGAGAAAGATGCTTATGTTGTCCCCTCTAAATGTACCCATTAAAAGTACTGATTGATAGTGGACCCTCAGAAAGTTTAATTAAGCACTGAGTGGTTCAGCTGCTTATGAGGTTCACTGAAGTGTTTTTCTAATACCCAACTGATACAAAATGATTGTGAAAATTATTCTGTTCTAAGCCGGATAGGGGTAATAGCAGTAAATGCTGGTCTGCCTTTGATATTTTATTGTAGCAGGATGTTGGAATTAGAGAAGGGGAACAACCTCACTAATCACAAGTAACCAGCACAACTCAAATATAAATTATTTATAGACAATGGTAGTCTACACCAGAGGTCCCCAAACTGTGGGCCGCACCCCTTAGGGGGGCGTGGAGGAACATTCGTGGGGGCACAGCAGGCCCAGGCCAGCCCCCATGGGGGGTGGGGAGGGAGTGCCACCCAGCCCCCCCGCCCCCAGCTCTGCTCTGACCCCATCCCCAGCCTCAGCGCAGCTGTGCACCAGGGCACAGGCCCAGCTGGGGCTCTGCTCCCAGCCCCGCCCCCACACTTGGCCCCTGGCTGCGGCTCCGTTCCTGCCCCCAGGCTTAGCCCCTGGCCGCGACTCTGTGCCCGGCCCCAGACCTACTCCTGGCCTCAGACCCATCCCCAGCCTCAGTCCCCCTACCCCTGTCCATGTCCCCTCTCCCCCCCCCCCCAGGAGCCATGGACCCGCTCCCAGCCCTACTTGGGGAGGCGGACAGGGGCAAGGGGGGCGCGATCCTGAAAAGTTTGGGGGCCACTGGTCTACGCTGCAAAAAAAGACCTGCAGAATGGCTGTGACTGGCTTGGATCAGCTGGCTCAAGTTGCAAGGCTATAAAATTGCAGTGAAAGCATCTGGGCTCTGGCTAAGCCCAGCCTCTAGGACCCTGCGAGGTGGGAGGGTCTCAGAGCCTGAGCTCCAGACCCAGCGGAAACATCTACACCAGCCGTTCTCAGCCTGCGGACCCCATGCAGCCCAGTTAGCACACGGCTGCGGCCCAGCTCAGCTGTGTGCTAAAGGCTGGCCACATGCCAGGGTCCCAGGTTCCCGGCTGCCTGGCACGGAGGGGGGATGGGTCTGGGCTGCCCAGCCAGTCTGGGGTCAGGGCTCCCAGCCTGCCCCGCAGGGTCGGGGGTCCAGGGCAGCCGCCCAGCCTCAGAAGCTCTGAGCAGTGAGGCCAGAGAGAGAAGGGTCAGACAGCTGAGCTGAGGGTTTCTGGGCTGGAATCCAGAGAAGTGGGCAGGCCTGGATTCCCCTACCAGCCACTCGGTGAGTGGCACCGAGGCAGTAAGTGAGTGGACTGCCTGGGACTGTTGAGGGCTAAACCTCCCCCAGAAGAGGGGAACATGGACAATCACACTGCTGGAGGGCTGGGCCATGAAGAGGATGCTGTGGTTCCTGAGGCTGTGGGAGGAGCTGCAGGCAGATGGAGTGACTGTGCAAACCACGGATGGGGGGGGGGCCATTGGCCTTGAGATAATCCCCAGAGTATTAGGAGGAAGTGCCAGTCTGGCGGTGGGTGGTGTGCCCAACGACAGTAAAGCAAACAATGTATTCTCTGGATCTAGCCCCTTTTTCTGTTTGACAATTATCTGTTTTTACAATGGTACTTATCATTTGAAATTGTGACTGATGGTTGTTTGAAATGAACGGGAGACCTCGCTGGCCCTATGTGGTCTCTTTGCAAACTCTGTCATGACTACTGCCTCAAGTTCTTGTTCACAATTCACTGCTTGTACCATGTGATCGGTCACTCAGAGTGTGGGGGTCTTTTTTTTTTTTTTTAATACTCCCTGACTGGATGTTTTGAAAGCAAGCAAAGTTTATGAAGGGATTATTTATCAAATATCTTTTACAGGCAGACATGCATATGCTCTGTCACAAGATGAACAACTTTCTGTAGTGGCTGAAAGCAATTTACCAACTGTAGTCTTCAGGGGCACTGCCACTGACTTTTCTAAATTGATACATTGCACAGGTGACTCTTAACCTGGGAGTTTAGGGTTCGCCAATAAAAAATATTTTAATATTAGTCATGAATTAATATACAGAAAAGGAAAGTCCTCCTTTGGGGAAGATGTTTTTTGGGGGCACATCCAATTCCTGGATGTGCAATCTTGCTTAGAAACACAACTAGTTGTTCCCTAAAATATGAGGTTTTTCAGATAAATTAGCATTAGGCAGATTTGTGCAATTAATCTGTAGTTTCTTTATTCAGTTCTAGTTTAAAATGCAACCAAAAGGTCTAAAATGTTTCTTGCACATTAAATACAGGATTTGGTGTGAGAATCAGTCTGTCTCAGTAATGAAACAAGAAAATTTCACTTCACATCTTTAGTGAAGCCAGTTATGTTCCTCCAATTATGTACCATAATTTATATATCTTCCACCTTAGGCTAAAATTTTATTTGACTGAGGAAACACAAAAAGGAAATGGTTGTGATTATTCATACGCCAGTATTTAAAAAAAAAATTGAGCAAGAAATGTTCAGTATCCGTTTCCTCAGTATTGACTGACTAGTTCAGGACTACCCAAATGTACAATGGTGCCAGCTCTCTATTGTATCCTAAGCATCAAGACACTTGAAAAAACCCACAGCTCCTGCCTGAGAACCTCAGGCTGTGCTTAAATAAAGGACATTTCTAGCCATCATGGTTGTAGAGCGGTCACATTTTCTAGCTTCACAGTTTAAACACCAGAAGACGCACAAGAACTTGTTCGACAGGGTGACTGGCCTGTTTAAGGGGAGATGGCCTAGTCTCTTCTCTCCCCCTTCCCCCCGCAATGCATGATTAGCTCATCTCCTCAGGTGTGGGGGGGGGGAATGAAGGTCATGTGACCCAATCAGCCCTTTATCTAGATAAGATGGAGGCCTAGCTAGAAAGAGGAAGTGTTGTTTCAGCAGAACAGCCGTACATGGCTGTCGAAAGGCCGTGAAAAGCTGGAAAAAAACGCAAGGCAGGCTTAGGCCTGTATCAAAGGCTCTAGGTAGGAAGGCCTGGGAGTACCTGTTTGGGAAACAACAGGGAGCCCAGAAGGGGCTGAAAGGCAAGCTCAGGGGGTGCACAGAAAAAATTAAAGGAGAAAACACAGGTTCCTTGGGAAGGAGGAGCTGGGCCTAGTCTGTGACTGGGACAAAGACATGTTTTGTTCCCCAGAAAGGGTGGAATTTTCTTAAGTATGTAGCTGGAGGGCCAAATCAGAAAGGAAAACTGAGGCAGGAGTGCTGCAGAGCCACCCCATGCCGTGAGGGGATGTTCTAGAGGCAGAAACGCAGTAACAGGGCCCAAAATGTGTGTTGTGTGTTGTTTGTTTTTTTGTTTAAATCTTATAATTTTGAAGCTAGTCTCATGATTTTCTGAATGCTTGGGGTTGGTAATACTGTTGTTCTTGGGAAGGAGCATTGTCGAGTGATTAGAATGCGGGAACTGGGA
The DNA here is from genome assembly GCF_011386835.1 of Chrysemys picta bellii. Classification (NCBI taxonomy): domain Eukaryota; kingdom Metazoa; phylum Chordata; order Testudines; family Emydidae; genus Chrysemys; species Chrysemys picta. Next base: position 134,275,877 of record NC_088793.1, on the reverse strand, counting down.
ATCAGGATCCAGTGCCAACTCTGGTCTAATGTCCTACATTAAGCTAATGGCAATCACTAGAGCCCAAATTTTCTAAGATTCACTATCTTATGGTGCCTCATCTTCTGGATGCCCACCTTCAGACATGTACAGACGGACTTTTTTCAGAGGGGCTGAGCACCTAAGGGTCTTAACTTGAATTAGAGTTGTGTAGGGTTACCATATTTAAAAAATAAAAAAAGAGGACACTCCACGGGCCCTGGCCCCGCCCCTTTCCCATCCCCGCCCCACCCCAACTCCACCCCTTCCCCAAAGTCCCCGCCCTAACTCCCCCTCCTCACTCCCAGCCACGTGAAAAGGGCTGCCCGAGCGCTACCGGCTTCACGGTTTGCCGGGCAGCCTCCAGACCCTGCGCCCCCGGCCGGCGCTTCCCCAGCGCAGCTGGAGCCCGGGAGGGGAAGCACCCAGCCGGGGGCGCAGGGTCTGGAGGCTGCCCGGCAAACCATGAAGCCGGTAGCGCTCGGGCTTCGGGCAGCCCCCATGCCTCCGGACCCTGTGCTCCCGGCCGGGCACTTCCCCTCCCGGGCTCCAGCTGCTCTGCTCCTCCCCTGACTCTTCGCAGGGCCAGCTCCAGGCACCAGGCAACCAAGCACATGCTTGGGGCGGCACCTGGTAAGGGGCGGCCAATCTTGGGGTGGCGGGGGGCAGCGCGGCGTGACATTCCGTGGGGGGGTGTGCTCCAGCGGCGCGGCGCTCGGGGGGGCGTTCCGGTGGCGCGGCACTCGGAAGGGGGGGCGGCGCGGGGCGTGGCGCTCGGGGGGGCAGTTCCAGCGGCGCTCGGCGGGGGGGGCTCGGCCAGGCAGCACTTTTTTTTGCTGCTTGGGGCAGCAAAAAAGTTAGAGCCGGCCCTGACTCTTCGGCTCTGTTTAAGAGCTGAGCTGCCCGAGCGCTCCGGCTTCGGGCAGCCCCCATGCCTCCAGACCCCAGCCGCCGGCCGGGCACTTCTCCCCGGCTCCAGCTGCTCTGCTCCTCCCCTGACTCAGACTTCTGCTCTGTTTAAGAGCCAAGCTGCCTGAGCCAGCGCTACCGGCTTCGGGCAGCCCCCTTGCCTCCGGACCCTGCGCCGCCGGAGCAGAGCAGCTGGAGCCCGGGAAGGGAAGTGCCTGGCTGGCGGCTCGGGGTCCGGAGGCACGGGGGCCGAAGTCTGAGTCAGGGGAGGAGCAGAGCAGCCACGGGAGAGGAAGTATTTTTCCCGGACATGTTCGGCTTTTTGGCAATTCCCCCCGGACGGGGGATTGATTGCCGAAAAGCCGGACATGTCCGGAAAAAAATGGACGTATGGTAACCCTACAGTTGTGGATTCTCAGCACCTCTTTTTTTTTTAAGAAAAGAAAAAAAATCAGGCCTTTGGTGTCACAAGTTGGGCACTCAAAATCAGTCTTTGTTTTAGCTCAGGCTTTCCTCGATTTACCACTCTGTAAAATGGCTATAAAGGCTTTACTTCAGATGGGTGTTGAGGCTTGTTTAAGAGGTTCTGGGAGATCCTTATGTGAAATACAGCATGCTCACGCAAAGCTGGTGTGTGACGGTTCACCCACTCCGAGAAGCCTATTCCCAGCAGTTTTGGAGACATACCGATAGACTGGATGAGTATAATGTCTAGAATCAGGTTTGCAAAGAGAATTCTTGTTTACATCATCTAAACTTTCTTCCACTAATATTTGTTTAAAATAAGCTGTTTTCATGTAAATTAACTTGCTAGCATATTCATGGCAAGTGACCATATGCTGAGTCGTGTTGTCTCATTGTTTCCTTACATTGCCGCCTCCTGTCTGTAGCCAGCTCTTGACTCATATCTTATACTTTAGGCTGTAAACTGTTGGTCAGGGACCATCTTTTTGTTCTGTGTTTATACAGTGGTAGCAAAATGGGGTCCTGGTCCAGGACTGGGGTAGGTAGGTGTTGCCCCTTTTGTTGTTTGCATAACAGCATCAACATGCAAAAGCCAACTCAATTTTTATATAGCTACTTTTACAATTTCAAATATTTGCTTATTTTAATAAATGTCATGTTACCTGTCACATCTTGTGCTCCGCAAACAGAAGCTTGGTGACTGCTTTGCATGGGTTACATTCCTCATGTAATGTCAATTGAATCCACTGGATGCTCGTATATCATATGCTGCTCTAAACAGCACTTTTCTTGCCCATCTTAGAACTAAATTAACTAGCCAATGGTAGGGAGCATTGGTCTGCTACTCTCTTAAGTTTCCCAAACCAGTTGGAGAAAAGCAGTTAGTCAGCAAGGGCTTTCCATCACGAGTTAGTGTTTGTCACAAGCAAGTAAAAAAACTCTCCAGCCTGGAGGTCCAGCTCCCCCTGTGTGAATTTTTCCTTCTCCAAGGCATTCTGCCCTGCCTCTCCAAAGTACCCACCCTCAGACCTTTTCATCTTGAACCCTTGTGGAAGGGAGAAGGATGCTGAGTTAACTACTTGTCCACTGGAGGTCACAGTACTGCTATACCCCATCACAAGTTTAGTCACTAACTCCCTTACCACTGCTCTGTTTTAACCCATATAGTTGTTGTTAGAGCAGGGGTTGGCAACCTTTCAGAAGTGGTGTGCCGAGTCTTCATTTATTCACCCTAACTTAAGGTTTCGCGTGCCAGTAATACATTTTAACGTTTTTAGAAGGTCTATAAGTCTATAATATATAACTAAACTATTGTTGTATGTAAAGTAAATAAGGTTTTTAAAATGTTTAAGAAGCTTCATTTTAATTTAATAAAATTAAATTAAAATGCAGAGTCACCCTGACCGGTGGCCAGGACCCAGGCAGTGTGAGTGCCACTGAAAATCAGCTTGCGTGCCGCCTTTGACACGCGTGCCATAGGTTGCCTACCCCTGTGTTAGAGCAACAAGAGTTGGTCAGTAACTATTTCTGACTCAGGCCTTCCATGCGGGAGGGTATTAATCCATGCAGTTTCCTCCTAGTTCTGTCTGATGGGATTTATTTCCAGACCCAGGCAGCAGGACTGCCAAATGCCCCACATCTCTCAACACACATGCCTTGGGCAGCCCTGTCATGCCTGCCTGCCTGCAACTCAGCCAGAATCTCATGCACAGGGCTGAACTGCAGTTGTGCCTTCTATCTGCTAGCACTTGTGGTGCCTAGCTCCCTGATCAGCAAGTGTCACCTCTTCCTGCTGCAACCTACCTAGAAAGGAGCAGTGGTGGGTGGCAGTGCCTACAGGAAGGGGTGTCAGCAGTAGCACGGAGGGGGCCGTGGCCCAGTATTGGGACCAGGCTCCCTCACCTTCCTCACAGCAAGATGCACCAGGCTCCAACGAAGTACACCAGCAGCCAGCCACTCCTTTCAAGAGCATCCACCAGCCATCCGACCATCAGCACCCCTTCAGCACCAGTCACCCACAGCCACGGCCAGCCACTCCCAGCACCCTGAGTGCCATCTCAGCAGCCAGACAACAGCCCTAGGCACCTCTAGGGCCATAGACAGCTGCCAAACGCCAACCCACAGCACCTGCAGACCAGTGATGTGATTTTTATCTGGGCGTGGAGCCCTTCTCATGATGAGCAGAGAAGATTCAGAGGGTTAGCAACTTCGAGCTCTTTGATTGGTTGCTCACCCCACTTACCTGTCTCCTGTCAGAGCAACCACTCAGAGCTGCTTTTGGCAGAAGCCATTTTCACAGAAGAAGGGGAGGGAGTGAGGAGCTCTGCATTTCAGCACGGCTCCACTCCCTCCTCACGCCTCCCCTCCTGTGGGCAATGGGCACAGGACATTCCCCTCTCCCTCCCTGCAGCACTGGGCCTGCGAAGGGACAGAGGAGGTTGAAGAGCCACTAGAGCTGCCCCAGCCTGAAAGGGAGAGATGAGACCCTGCTGAAGCCCTCCAGGCCAAGGGGAAGGGGATGAAGGGCCCCCCAGAAGGAGCAATGGTGAGGTTGGGGGTGGGACTAAGCTGCTGGGGAGGGGGCTGGGACAATGTCGGGGAGGACAGGCAGAACCTGTGTGGGCACAGGGAGGACAGGATTGATGGGGAGGGTGGGAGCAGAATTAATTGCTGGGCCAGGGATGAGATGTGGGGGTGAGTTCCTACAGCAGGAGCCAAAATCACCTTGTCAGTACATTTGGGGAGAGTGGGTGATGCTAATTGTAACACACACTGGAGATGGGAAGGTTCAAAGCAACCAGGACAGACCAAATAAACCCACAATAGTCCTTTAAAAATAATCTTACTAGCAGAGGTGATACCTGGGGGCGTGGGCATGCAGCATCAAGTGCCTTGCCCCAGATTGGCCTGCCTGTGGGGGAATGAGGAGGCTCCCTTCACCTGCTCTGCCTTCCCCCTGGCACACTTGGCCCCTGTCCCTGGCAGCTGGGCCTGGGTGAGGCGCATTAGGGGCAAGACCAGCCGCTTCTCGTGCTGGCCACTCAGGGTTGCCGCTCTGTGCAGTGCGGCGGCTGCATGCAAGAACCTGACTGAGGCGGCATCCCTCGGTGGGGGCAGGCTGCCCCCCCCCCCAGGCCCAGCTGCTGGGGACAGGGTTTAAGCAAGCCAGAGACCCCTCTTTCTCCCCCAGCCAGGGCCATCCTTAGGCATACACAGCTGTGTAGGGCACCCAAAAATTTGGGGCAACCCTGGGTCTTCGTGTCCACTCTCCCACCTCTTTCTATCCCTGTTCTGACCCTTCCTGCAGGCTCCCACAGCTAGCTGCTGCAGCTTGGTGAGTCTTCCTCCAGAGGGGATCTAGTAACTTAAAAGTGAAAAAACCTTCCAGCCTGCCAGACCTATTAGCGCAACACTGAAACTGTTAAAGAGTCATTCAAGTCGTAATGAAGCCATTTAACAGGCATTTGCCAACCCCCAGGTATATACTGTCCGTTTCTGAATTTACTGACAAAAACAGTTGTGCATGACTATAATATTTATTCTATACATGTTAAGTCTACAGAACCTTAGTTTAAAATGTCCTTTAAAAATATTTCATTAGTGTGTTGCTGAAGATAAAATCAATCTCTAAAAAAATCTTTGCATAGATTTTTAGATGCACAATCTGAGTATTCCTCTTTAGCCTTAAAGACCCTGCTGCAGCCCTCCAGGCCAAGGGGAAGGGCCCTTCCTTGGATCTTCAGACATAGTTGTTTAAATAAATCCTTCAAAGGACCACCCTTATCTAAAATACAAATTTTAATTTTAATTACTATAGCACAAAAAACTTGCTTCCAAAGTTTTCCTGTCCTTTCCATCCATCCTTTTCTCCTTCACACCCCTGTTGAAGAGCCCTTAAAGGGACAACGCCTCTTTTCTGCAAGATAACTGGATAAACAAGTAGCAAAATCAGTACCTTAGTATGATATAAAATCCTTCATTATACCTAAAATCTTTGGAAACATTTTTTAAAGTTGATGAAATTTCATAAACATGTCTATTGTTATGGAGATCACACAAAGTAAATTAGTGTTCCCTTTTTCTAAAAGCAATGAACATAGTTATGAACACACTAAACCTCTGTAACTGATTAATTTAAAATGTTTTTGTTTCAGTGAGTTAAATTTGTAGTAATTTGGAATGATTACTTTATGAAGGCTTAAGAGTGCATTTAAAATATAAAATCATCTTAGAAATACTGATTAAGACTCTAAAACAGAAGAGCTGCAAATATTCCATAATATTTAATGTTGTATTCAGCAGGACAGCTGATTTGCCCTTACTATAAAGTTTTTGCAAATAAATCTGACAAACTTCAGGGTATATAAAAAAAAAACATGACACTTTTTATTCCCAAATTTAGTGCTTTTAATTAGGTACCTTCTGCATGTCCAGTCTTCATCTTCTGGCATGCATTGGAAAACATGCTCCATTTCCTTTAGAAAGAAATTGCAGAAGAGTGTCTTACTTTTTCCCTTTTTTTCCGAATGTCATTTGCTTCATTTGGGTTCAGGGATTTGGCTGGAAGGGGTTGATGTGGGGAGGGAGCGGAGGGAGACAGTTGGGAGAGGGAGGTGCGGGAGCCTGGGCAGAGTGGGGGCGGGGCCTGGGGCAGAGCAGGGGTGGAGTATGGGTGGGGGCCACAGGCAGAAGAGGTGGGCTGGGGAGCTAGCCTCCCAAGTGGCAGCTTCACCCACGGCCCATGACCGCAGGTAAGAGCGGGTTGGCAGGGGCCGTATTCAGAGATGAATGCGCTGGCGCTGCACATTCTGCGTGAGGGAGAAATTACAGGGGTCTCTGCGGGAAACGGTGACTCGCCGCCGCTGTGAGGTGAGCCGGACGTTTCGGTATCCTTTGCTACCTCCCCCCGGGCTGCAAGCCCAGGCTGCCATCGGACATAGGGGCACCAGTTTAATAATACTGCGTAGGGCCCCATAAATCCTAAGGACAGTCCTGCCCCCCGCACACTTCCATCTCGCTCAGCCGCTGACCCCAGCAGCTGGGTCAGGGCAGGGCGGCACTGCCCCAGCCAGGCTCTCTCAGGCAGCTGCTGTGCCACACAGAACAGCAACCCAGAGCAGCCAGCTTCAGCCATGGGAGAAGCAGCTCTGTCCTGCTCCCCATCTGGGCCTGGCTGCCAGGGAGAACAGCCCAACATGCCCGGGGGGAGGTGGGGAGAAGGGGGGAAGTAGTGGGAGAAGAACAAAGCCCCTCTCACCTGAAGGTAACATGGGGTGGGGAGAGCATGGTAGCCCCAGGCTGGGCGCAGGGAGGGGGAGGGGGGATCACTGGGCAGAGGAGACCCATGGGGTGGTCATGTGGTCCTCCCCTTTAGATTGTGCTGCTGCCCCACTAGTGGGGAGGTACAAGTCATCTGTTTACTAGTTTGGGGCTCATCATGATTTTGGGGGGCTTGATGTTGGCAATATTACAGCACTTTCAGTTACTTCAGCATCTACCTAGCTTCTTTCCCTTTCTCACTGCCCCCCCCCCCACCAGTCCATCCAAAATCAACCAGCTTCCCTAGCCATCCCTACCCACAGCTGCCATGTTTTATACAGCCTCATGTTCTACCCTTACCACTGCCTTGAGCAGAGTGGATTGGTAATAAAGTGAATTTTGTCATATGCATATCAATACATGTGCACATTAGCTCATGTGATTTGCATGAAATGTCATACAGGGAGGTCACTCTCTTGCATCTTTATTTGTGTGACGCTGTGATCTGCCAGGCCCTTTCCAGACACCCTAGTAACCGGTAGGGTCAGCTTTTGTAAGATTCTGAGCTGAATGAAAGTGCATTGGCTTACAGTCTCCTGGCTCAGTGAGGGGTATCAATACAGATAGTAGGTAAAATTCAGAACCATTGCACCCACTTATACCTGTCTGATTGGAATCAGTGGTCCCTGTCAAGATTTTTCTTCTGCCACTCCTTAGTGGCCCTGCCAAAATAACTTTTACTCAGGATGCTTTGATTAAAGCAAGAGAAATGTTGGCTTGACACCTAAGGGCTAAATCTTGCATTATGAAGTCAATACTTACTCCAGCAAAATTGACATTAAATTCAATGGTGATTTTGGATGAGTACAGACTATAGGATTTGGCTCTGAAGTATTAAAAAAATACACTCTTAGTTGCATATTTAGAATATATATACCTGTATAGTTTAAAATTGAGGTAAGAAAGCCATCAGGAATTGTGCTATGCATCTTAACTTCCTTTTCACGTAAAAATCTTTTATCTAGAGTTTGTCTCAATTTGCACAAAATTTTAAAATGTCTCTCAATTCTTGTAGCATTTTTCTAAAAGGTGGTGAAGGGGGCCCCCTTCAGGCTGCTCTGTACCACTTCAAACCTATAAAATGGTTTCTTCTTGAGCATGCTGGTAACAATACTGTGCAGAACTGCAAAGACTGCTTGATTTAAAGCCTTTACAGAAAACAATTGTTAATAATATAGGATAACTACCATGACACCAATGAAACCATAAATTCTTTATTAAAGTTAAAGGCTGAATTATAGTTCTACAATTGCTCTAAACATGTTTTAAAAGCCTATAGAATAAGCAATTTACTGCATGGAAACAGTAACAAATCATTTATAAGCTTTTGATTAAAACACTTACAAAAGGGCTGAATCTTAGAGGTGCTCAGACCCATGTTGGTTGACTTCAATTTGGTCAGGCAAGTATTAGAAATGAACACTTAAAGAGTTTACTTTTTTTAATACTCCTTTAACAGACAAGTGCTGTCAGTTTTTGGACTTTAGCTAATGCCACATGAATCAGTTTTTTATAATACATTAAACAAACATATAGCCAAGTATTTACTGCACCTAGTACCCGATTAAACATGTTTTGTTTGTTTGTTCAGCCCAAACTGTATATAAAGTAACAAAAATAATTGGCTAAAACTGTGCACCTCCTCTCAGGAGCGTTCACCACAGATCACCACCCTCCTATCTATTATGAGGTTGCAGTTCCCTGCATAGACTGTGGAAGATAGGTGTTTTGAAGAGGGACTTGAAAGAGGATAAAGTGGTGGCTTTAGGGATGTTAAGAGGAAGCTTCCAGGTGTGTCATAGGTGGAAGTGCTCATCAGAAAAGCAGATGTTGCTGGCATCACTGGTAGAGCAAAGGTGATAATAGCTCTGCCCTACCTAGGTAACCTCAGCTGTGAAGGCTTTGAAAGTAAGGATAAGAGTTTGTAACTGACAGGGTTACCATACATCTGGGTTTTCCTGGACATTGCCTCGTTTTTCATCCTCCACCTTTTGTTCGGATAGATTTATCAAACAGGTAATGTCAGGGGTTTTGCAGAGCAGTCGTTGCAGCTCAGAAAGGAGGAGGCACTGACTGATGGCTGTTGCTGCATTCTTGCCACTGACAGGGGGCAACACTGTCCCCACACCTCCAGTGAATACTCCTAACACAGGTACTCCTCCAGCATCCCCCAAATAACCCTTCCAGTACACACACCTCTCCTGCACTCTCCAGGTAACTCCTCCAGTACACACATACCCCTCCAGCATCCCCTGCAACACTCCCAAATACCACTGCCAATACACCACCACCACCACTGCACCCCTTCATGGGTTCCTTCCAGCACCCCACTGGTACTACTCCAGTGTGTACGTGTGTATACCCACACACACACACCGCCAGCAACCCTAACTGTACCTTCCCTCAAGCTCCTCCTCCCCTCTCCACATCTCTCCTCCTCCCCCGGCTCTGCTGGCAGTGTCCTCTTTTGGAGAATCTGAAATATGGTATCCCTAGTAATTGACACAGTGAGAGAGGTGGAACCGTAGACTTAAAGAGGAGGGTGACATAGCAAGATGATCTTTTGAATGGACTTGAGGGGAGGCATTGAGGCCAGAAAGGAGGAGGAGATCAGGACTCGGACAAGAATTTTGGCAGTGTGCGCAGAGAGGAAAGGTTGGAGAGGTGTAGGTCTACATTCCCTCCCCTACCAGGTCTACACTACCACTAACGTGGGTATGTATAATGTCAGTCTGGCATGTGGATAAGCCACTCCCGATCCCAAGTGATGTAAGTGATCTCAGCCTACTTCTCTCGCCAGCATAGCTACCGCCTCTCGTGGAGGTAGATTTACTATGCTGAGGGAGAGCTCTCTCCCATCAACAGAAGGTCTTCAGCAGATGCACTTAAACAGTGCAGCTGTGCCAATGTAGCTTCTAGTGTAGACTAGCCCTAAGATATGGGTCTCTTCTCCTCTTAATCCACACATCCAGGCCAACAACCAAAGGTGGAGCCAAGATTAGGGTCTTGTATGACAGGATAGATGGTGGTGCTGTCCACTATGATAGAGACAGGGGACAGGTTTTCAGAGGAAAGATCAGGTGCTCCATTTTGGCTGTGTTCATGTTACTCAATAGCTAGACATTCCCAAGGAGATGACAAAAAACAGCCTGAGATAGTCTATACGGCATTGTCTTGCCTTTGAGTGTATCCCAGAAAACATGGTCATTGTAACAGATAGAACTAAGCATCACTGGTGTAGCTGAATACTAATGGTGCCTTTGTATTCCTGGGGCACAGATAGAAGTGTCACCAAAGAAAGATAATGGATATCCTAAAAACTCAAATAGTAGGATAAACAAAGGCATTCAAAGATAACTTGCTATGGTCTGGAATTTTAAGTACTTTGTTGTTTGAACTAATCCAATATACTAACGTGTAGATGAGGAGTCAAAGAGAGAAGGTGTGGTTGTAGCTGTGTCAGTCCCAGGATATTGGAGACAAAGTGGGTGATCTGAAGAATGGCTCTGTGTAGCTCAAAAACATCTCACACTCACCAACAGAAATTGGACAAATAAAAAATATTGCCTCACCCACCTTGTCTCTCCATGAAAGAGGAAGCCAACTGTCAACTTGAATGGATAAATTCTAATAAAAGGTCAATATGGATTTTGGAGTGTTATTCTTCCCCACACCTAGGAATTGGAAAAGGATTTTCCTAGATGTGAACTGAACCCCAGAGATGGAAACCTTTCCAGTAGCATGTAACAAAGGAAGACTCTCAGTTCTGAAAAAAAGATGTTATCTGAAGGCCAAGTAATTGCTGTCCCATTCCTTCATACGAAGCCCAAGTAGATAGGTTATGATCCACAGAGAAATGGGAGGTCGGGAAGTAGAAATTGCAGAGATTGCACAATCACCTGAAATATAGTGGCAAATACTTTTTTGCAAAGAATTGTTCACCACTTGCATGGAGTTCAGTATCAGATATTTTCACACTGCATTTCTCTAGTGAGAAACCTACGGCCAGACTGTCACACTCCCCTGGTATAATTATACTACTATAGTTATACAGGTATAACTCCTTGGGTGGAACATAAGCTAAACCAGGGGTTCTCAAACTGGGGGTCATTACATGGGGGGTTACGAGCTGTCATACCCTGCTTTGCCTCCAGCATTTATAATGGTGTTAAATATATTAAAATATATTAAGGGGGGGTGGCATTCAGAGGTTTGCTATGTGAAAGAGGTCACCAGTAAAAAGAGTTTGAGAGACACTGAGCTAAACTGAAAGGCCATTTCTACAAAGGAAGTTCTGGTATAACTATAGTGGTATAATGATACTGGTAAATATCCCTGTGTCGAACAGCCTTAAGTGCTTTGCTAATTGAGTGACTCCAGATGAATCTACTTAGCTGTGACAGTGAGCAAGAGACAGATTTTCTACCTACTGTATTTTTAAAATTGCCTATGCCCTTGCAGAAAAGCATGATCAATGTTTCTTTCTCTTAACTGCTGTTCTACATGAAAGAGCATTAAACATATTCTGCAGTTGGCCCTTTCTTGATAGCGAATGACTTACTTGGTTAATGCATATGAATTCTAGTGTAGGCATACCCGATATGGGCCTCAGTCCAATAAATCACAATAGCTACCACGGAAAGGTCAACTCTAGAATATCAATTAACTAGCTGTAAAATAACCAATGAATTTGAGGTTAAAAAGTCTAGTGTCAACATACCCACGGTGTGTTGAACTATACCAGTTTGGCATGCTTGTAGTTTCACTTCTTCTGAAGCATCCAGTATACTATTGGTCAATGCTGGGGGCACGATGTTGGGTTAGATGCACCAGTGGTCAGGCCTGGAACCATAAATCCCCTCTTCTATTCATTCTTTGCCATCACATTTTGAGGAAGAGTGGAAATGGGCTTCTGCAGAGATGAGTGTATATACTGTCTGCCATGAGCTTGTCTTGATAGAGTGGTGGGTACTCCATGTCTTTTCCAGTGCCTTTCCCAGCAACTTATTGTAGCAATTCAGTTGACTATTGAAATGTTGAGACCTGCCTAAGCAAACCTACTGGGACAAATTCTGCTCTGTTATACTAGTTCAACCTGTTTAAGTGTGGTTGCACTGGTGCAAATGAGAGGAGAATATAGACTATTGTTTCAGCATCTTTGTCCTAATGAAATTAACCTAAACAAGTTAGACTGAGATTCTGATAACCCGTCATACAAATTTGTCCAGTATTCCAATAGACCATCACATTGTCTTTGAGCAACCTTAACTCGAACCCTTGTGCATATGCATTATGATAGTCTTAAATTACATGAGCACATACTATTTTTCCATTCTGCTCTGTTAGATGCCTAAAACCCTTTGTGATTCTGGTTCAAAAGGAGGTGTTAGGCTTGCCTTTTAAAAACAGATTCTGGGAGGTTTGAGAGAACACAAAAGGACATGCTTTTTGACCTTGGGAATATTTTGACCTGCAGACCTGAACAAAGGAGGAGCGTTGGCTGCAGGAGTTAAAGGAGACTCCATGACTAGCAAGAGAAAATGGAGCCAGAGGAGTGGGGTCCAAAAAGGGGGACCTGTTACTCCCCTGAAGGCAATGACCAAACCCCAAAGAGCAGTGAAGACACTGAGGGAAGGAATGGCATACAGGTGAGTGATTTAGTTGGAGTTTGCGGAAGAATTTCTTACTTGCTTCAACTGTCTTGTGTCGCTAATGAATTAAACTATATACTGGAGTACAGCAGTTCTAAGGACCTAGGGCAGCTGGACCACAGGATCCCAGTCCCTAGAATTGGTACCAGGGGATCTGTGTCCAGGAAGTGTGCCCAAGAGAACAGATTATGGCTACAGCCTGCCCAGCCCAGAGGGAGCTTGAAAGCACATGGATCTAGAGTCTGGGTCCAAACATGGCTGCCTGACTGGGGGAAAGGGGGGAGAGGCGGGGGCAGGAGGGGTCAGCCAGGTTTGTGACACTATGCACTGAGGGCATTCAGCTTTTATCTTCCTCTGCTTAAGGACAGTGTTAACCTCTTCTTAGCAACCACTGGACCAGATCTACACACCTGCTGCTGGCCTATATAACATGAATTGGTGGCTCTGGTTCAGTTTTCTGATGGATAGATGTTCATATCATAAAAATCACCATGATAATTGACTTGTCACCTTTTTCAAACTCACTGGAAAGGGGCGTGGAGTATCAGAGGTTTTGAACCAGCTGATCTCATGATGTGGGAGTAGGGTGACCAGACAGCAAGTGTGAAAAATCGGGACAGGGGGTGGGGGGTAATAGGAGCCTATATAAGAAAAAGACCCAAAAATCAGGACTGTCCCTATAAAATCGGGACATCTGGTCACCCTATGTGGGAGCAGCATGAGTAATGGTCTTATTGCATTAAAGGACAATGCCCTATACCATAGTAAAGTCTTGGAGCCCAGAAAACCAGATTGAGGGTTAGATCATTTTAATAAACACAGTTGGGAGCACTACTTACCACTAGGTGGAAGTGTAGTAACATAATTACTACAGCATTTGTCTGTCCGCTTGCCAACCCAGCACCAGTGTGGAATAGGAGTGCCCAGGGCCTCTCATGGTCATGGACCTAGGCTAGACAGTTGGATTTAGAACCAGAGACAATTTGCAATTTGATGTTAAATGATAGAAAAATGAAACTCACTAAGTGTGATGAATGGAGTTTCAAGTTTAAAGCCACTTGTACAGAAATTAAGGTTTTTATTATGACACAGAATGAAAAGATGCACATTAATCCAAATTCTTGGGAATTTTAAAATTGTTTTTCAGAAACCTTTGAGTTGGGACACTCAAATTAAAATAAAGTAGCAGAAAAACTAAAACTGATTCATAGCTAAATGTGATGGGACAAACTCATTATAATGAAGTAGTGTTACTGGCAGCCAGACACTAGCAACAGTAATCAAGTAGTATTATCAGCAGGAGTATTTTAGGCATTTTATCATTATGTACATTTTGCTGTAATATCTATGTATTAAGAGTGTAAACTTTTGTGGGCAGGGACTGTCTTTTGTAAGATGTATCTACAGGGTCTGACATAATGGGACCTTGATTCCTGATTAGTGCTTATAGATGCTACTGTAATAAAAATGTCTGAGTGCAGTACTGTTTAGGTTCTCTATGCAGGTTGTATGCTCCCAAACTATTCCATAACTGCACTGATCTTTGTAGTAAATCCCAGATAAACTGCATTGAGGCTGAGAGCACATCAAGGTAAAAAACATTGTAAGGATTGATGTAATTGTTCCCCTAAAAGTGTTATAAGCCCAGGAAATTTAGAGTTGAGGTTAAAACTAAAGACACAAACATGTTAGGGCATCCAAACAACCATAACTGTACCTTGCAGTGACTCCATGCCATAATATTAGAGCTGGCTGAAAATTTTCCAGCGGAACAGTTTCCTGTCAGAAAATGCAGATTCCAAACATTCTGTGGGAGCACATTGATTCTGTTAAGGATCAGGGGGTAGCCGTGTTAGTCTGTATCTACAAAAACAACAAGGCGTCTGGTGGCACCTTAAAGACTAACAGATTTATTTGGGCACTGACACATGGAGAGCAGGGAGTTACTTCACAAATGGAGAACCAGTGTTGACAGGGCCAATTCAATCATACATAAGCCAGTAAGTGAACACTTCAATCTCCCTGGTCATTCTATTACAGATTTAAAAGTCACTATCATCGAACAAAAAAACTTCAGAAACAGACTTCAAAGAGAAACAGCAGAACTAAAATTCATTTGCAAATTTAACACCATTAATCTGGGTTTGAATAGGGACTGGGAGTGGCTGGCTCATTACAGAAGCAGCTTTTCCTCTCCTGGAATTGACACCTCCTCATCTATTATTGGGAGTGGACTACATCCACCCTGATTGAATTGGCCCTGTCAACACTGGTTCTCCACTTGCGAAGTAACTCCCTGCTCTTCATGTGTCAGTATATAATGCTTGCATCTGTAACTTTCACTCTATGCATCCGAAGAAGTGAGGTTTTTACCCACGAAAGCTTATGCCCAAATACATCTGTTAGTCTTTAAGGTGCCACCAGACTCCTTATTGATTCTGTTGAAAATTTCAGTGGAAACCCGGCAGACTGGGTGAGCTGTCTGCCTATTTTCCTTCCAGCTGGCCTGCCTGTCTCCTCAGCAGTCATCTGGCCAGCTGCTAGGGAGTGAGGGCTCCCAGCTAGGCAGGCCGTTCATCTGGTTTTAAGCTGGACAGCCATGCAGCTTTGTCTAGTATCATGGTGGATGCAGAGTGCACTACTCCACCACTCCCAGTGTGACCCTGCACAGGGCAACATCCTTTGCAAAATATCCTCTGTGCACCGTAACCTTGCACATATGGTCCATATAAGATTACGCTGGCAGGGCAAGCCCACACAGTTTTGGAAGTGCTGGTATTTTTCTCATTCAGGGATACACCATTGCTCAGACAGATTGTTCCCTCAAGCACTGATTCATGATCAGTTCTCTGCTGTCATCAGTAAAAGCAACATCATCTTGGAGCTTTATAGTCACCATGCCAAAACTCAAGACATCATTTAATCCCGAAAGCTCAAAAGAGTGAGTTAATTGCTTAAAATAGGCAAAGAGAGCACCAAGGTGTTCTGCAGACTGACTAGGTGCAATGTAGATGTCAGCAATCGTGGAAGGAAAGTTTTGAATCAACACTTTTCTTCTGAAAAGCACAAACAGAAGTAGTATAGGTACTTCAACTACTATACAGAGCTTCCTCAAAGCTAGTGTCGCCTCATGACGATAATGTGATACTGCTGAACTTTGCATGTACTGAAGCATCAACTGTAGCGTAAAAGTTGATAACACTATTTCCATGATTCATATGTGGCTAAAGACTTGCAGAAAAAAAACAAAGCAAAAGTGTGAAGTGAGAACATTTTAGCTCTGTATTCAGTTTAGAAGCATTTAGAATATATTCAGACTAATTATCTTTTTCCCTTTGGCCACTCATGCTGCAAATAGGGAAGCACTAAAGTATATTCCATTAATTTTCATATATTTCAGTTTTTAAAACAGGATTCAGTACTTTCTCTTGGATTTTTACAGTGATACTCAGGAAACTATGCAAGCTGTTGCCACAGAAATATTTTGAAAACTCAAGGCTTTTGCCTCCAGTTTGGAGAAGCTGTCAGTGTATGCAGAGTGTGATGGCAGTGTAAATTACAGGAAGCATAACCGCATCTACCAGCAACTGAAAAATACCAAAGAGGACATTATAGCAGTCAACCTGCTAGAGCACATTCTGCATACTGCAATGAAGTAACCCACAGGAAAACTTGATATCAATGTAGAACATTTAATTCTAAAGGTTTATTCCCACTTTAGTGTTCCTGCTACTAGAACTAAAGGAGATTTGTGACTTTGTTGAGGAGGAAGAGTGCAATCTATTGAGATGTTACTAGGTGGCTGTCTTTTTGCCAGCAATCGATAGGGTACTGAAGTGCTAGAAACTGTTAACAAACTCTAGAAGTAGCTAAGGAGTGAGGAGGAGTGCCCCAGAGTCAATTGGAAATGCTTTGGATATGAGGAGACTGACACTCATTTGTAATTCCAGGTTAGGAATTGTTGAATCCTGTGGCTCCAGTGCCTACATTGCATTATGTGGGACTAAGTCCAACCGCTCATATCCCAGACTTCCCAACGACCTCCCAAAATGTGGCTGCTCTAGCCCTTGGTTCATGGTGCAGTGTGGGAAAACTTGATTGTCCAACTAGGGTGACCAGAAGTCCTGATTTTATAACCCTCCACCCCCATCCCGATTTTTCACACTTGTTGTCTGGTCACCCTCTGTCCAACAAACTTGACTATCCAGAGGGCAAAGAAACCTGGCCTGTGGAATACTTTTGGCAGACTGCCAGAGCACAAGTCCAGTGAAGATGTCTGCACTAAGCAGATAAGTGAAGCTTATTGTGAAGCAATAAGACTTGGACCCTGGGTCCTGGCTTGGCTCAGACCCTCCATCCCCCATGGGGTCCTGGGACCCTGGGTCTGAGCCCTGGGTTAGCATGATTTGTGTGTAGATGTAGGGGAGGGATTAGGCTTGTGCCTGAGTTTGAACCCTGGTTAACATTGCAGTGTAGACATACACTTTTTGACCTTTAATGAGAGAGCAAAGAAGTATGACTTCTCTGAAGACCACCTTCATAGCAAACTGTTCAAGATGGTTCTTGGAAAAACCCATCAACTTTAAAGAATTTTCTGAAGCTGTTTGTGCTTGGAGCATGAAAGAAGTGGACATGGATGAGTTCTATGAAGAATTTGGCATTTCAGAAAGCCTAATTTCTTCTCCTGAGTTAAAAGATGACTAGTGAGGAGAGGTATTTGAAAATTTTCATTAAGGCACAGGGCAATGAAGATCAGCTCCTTCATCTTTTCAGTAACATGCAGCAATGCTCACATCTAGAAGGTTTTCTCTCTGATGACCAAAGCTTGGAAAATGAAAGGAATAAGCTGGATGTGGAGAGCATGAAGGCAGAGCTCCTGGGGTGTGTTAATTTAACAGGGGAATACAAAAGTATGAGCTCCACATTCCTCAAGAACAAAACTTCTGAAAGAGACCAGGGATGGGCAAAAGTACAGACACGGATAAAAAGGGTAGTGTTTGTCTTCCGATGGTCACTATAAATGCCACATGGTACTCTGTGAATTAGGCACATCGCACTATCGGCTTCTCGCTAGCAAGTCTAACTGGATTTACATAGTCCCTTTGTTCCCTACACACAAATGAACATTCTATTTTGTTGAGAAAGTTCTGAATTGTGTTGTAATTTTTAGTCTGTGTAATCATACACAACTAAATGCAGGCTGTTGCATTGTCATTAAACTCATCCAAAATCTGAATTAGTCTTTCACAATAACACTCAGCACTAAGCCAGGCATTTTAAATGTGTCTGGCCATGTTTGGTACAAGTTATATTAGCCTGCATGGAAATGTTAGCTATATATATTGGTTTCATGCAACTGAGGGGATGTAATATAGTCTGGGGATGCGGCGGGGCCATCCTACACTGGAGAGCATTCCTGTATTAGCCTGCAGGATGGACTAGATGACCTATTAGGTTTTTACCACATCTGTATTTCTATGATTCCATGACAAAGGGACAAATTTCACATTATGGTGGCAAACTCCTATTCGTGTACAAGATCTCTCAATGGCTGATTTTCTAGAGATGATTTGATATGTTTTATATTAAAACCATAAAATAACCAAGGACACTAATGTACCCAGGAGAATAATGTGTCAAAATAGATGATAAAACTACAGTGATGGGCTATATAAGTACCTAGAAAGAAATATAGAATGAGAAGATGCTGAATAGTATTGTCTCTGTATTTATAGGCCTTTTAATTATCTTCTGTTGTACATGCACCAACCTTTTGTTTGACATTTTGTAAATAGCAATATTTTCTAGCAGTACCAAAGGTCAAGGATACATTTTAAGTCATGGACGACCCCCTCTTTGGAATGTTTTTAATACACTTCTAGCACTTTGCATGTAAATAGTTCTATTTTACAAAGCTATTTTTTCATAATTTAGTCTAGGGCTGGTGATGGGATAAGGATGGAGCCTTTTTCTTTTAGATTAGCAGTTCAATTGCAGCCCAGGTCAATTTGAAAGTGGTTTCATCTGATGACTTTTGAATCTTCTGTGAAACAAGATTGACTGTCATCATGTAGTGCCTAGTAGACAGGTATCTATAGCACAAAAACCACTGCCACAGTTGCCATTAATTGGAACCTTTTTGTTGGCAGTCTCAGCCGAGAGATCTCAGATTGTTTTGCATGCTCTTTCAAACCACCTTCTTATGTACAGAAGTGGTCCCTCCAAATCAGGGAACAGGCCCACCTCTGTTTGGAAAATCCCTGTGTTCATCATGCTGGGTTGCCATGCAGGGTCCCTTGTGACTATTTTGTCAGTGGCAAGGAGGTCCTTTCATTCCTATTTCTTAAAGATTATTCAATTTGCTCAGTGCGGAGAGCATATTCAAAGCCCTTCGTGGTGAATAGGGCCTTTGCACCGTGGTGGATTTTCCCCTTTGAAGGTATGCAAACTCTTAAAGGATGTCAGATGGCCTCACCACCCTGCCTCCCTGACATGCCCAGTGCAGCTCAGTGTAACTGGATAATTCCATCCCATCAGCTGAGGAAACACTTAGAAAAAAATGAAAGAACCCCAATAAGGGGAAAATTCAGCAACAGCTACTTTCCCTTAGACAGGCCACGTCATGCCACCCCTTCAAGCAGTTTGAATATAGACTATAATTGGTGGATTGGTTAAGCCAAAATAAGTGGGTGTTTTTTCTTTACTGCTCGTTGTAGTATTCCTGATTTAAAAATATAGTCACAAACTACTAGGTTCAACCAAGGTTCAAGGAACTCCAGAATTTTCCCAGTTTGGTCAGATTGAAGTCTGACCTAGATTTCGCCAACACCACTACTCTGTTATAGCTGGATTTAGTAGCACACAGGATAGGCAGTAATGCACACAGAAAGAGTTCTGAGACTGCTCATTTATCCGCTTCAGCATTAAAATTCTGCCCTTGAAATTTTTAGCAAATACACTAATCATTTGTAAAGGTGATAAGCAAATATGAAATCTGGTCCAGAACTATTCTTTCCACTGGGTTACCCAGGACTTGGAAAATGCCAGGGTGCAGCAACATGGAAACAGACTGTAACTAACCACTGGACAATAGTTTGGAAGGACATGGAACGTGCTTGGGCTGTAGAAATGAAAGTGTTGAGAGAGACTGGGGGGACGATCATGCACGACTACTGCTCTTTGCACCTGTGTCTGCACTTGCCTACACTAGTTAAACTCCATTGGCTTTAGTGGAATCACTCCCGATTTACACTGGTGCAATTTTAGAATTTGTGTTTATGTATTAAAAAAACATATCCCAAAGAGAGAGCCAAAAAAAAAATGTTCCATGTTTTAAGTACAGAAACGTGTACAAATACAGCAAGGTAACACAACAGTCATAACACAAGTCATCATCCAAATACAATCTCCGCTGTACTTCTGTTCCCTAGCTTTATGTACTGCCAGTCTCCCTTTATATTCGGCCTGAAGCCCAGATTTCTACCCATCTTGTAGTATGTTTGTTATTGTGGTGAAAAAAATCAATGAAGTGTTAAATATAAAACTGTCCAGATGACGAAGCTCATGCGAGCTAAATAGAGCAGCATGATTTTTTTATTGGGTATTGCGCTAGTCCATCTGTTCTGCTGCCTTGCTCTGCTGAATGAACACTTCCTCCCCGTGTCACTCAATGTGAGACTGTGCTGCCTAAAGATAAGCCAGGAGAAAGGCTTGTGCATGTAGTCTCTTGTGATGCTAAATATATACATACAGTGAGAGTGCTTAACATTGGAGGCGTTTATGAAAAGTTGCCAGCCTGTCAGGAAGTCACAAGTTCCCCATCAATTTTCTTTCTTGTTTAATATTTATATTTTTACTCCATATGGCCTGCCTATGTGATAACCAAGATGAATGTAAACATTCATTAAAAAGGCGTGCTTCAGTTGGCTGGGTCTACAAGGAGATTACTACGCAACCAGTTATGGGGATAAAGAGAACATCTGCTCTGGAGCTGGGAGGTGCAGTTCCTAGCACAGGTAGACGCTCATGCCAGGGGTGTAGCCATGGGTAGGCCACGGCCCACCCAAATCTGAGCAGGGGTGTAGCGCTGCCACAGGGGCCCAGAGTGTCACTTGGGCACCTGAAATCCAGGACGGAGCTCTGCGCCCGCCCTTCAGAAAGCTATGCTCAGGCAGCTCTGCCTGGCCATTTTCTGAGCTGCGGGCCAGAGGGTTCCCACCACCCTTACCTCTTGGGGCTGCCTGGCCCCAGGAGTGCACCCAGCACTCACACACAGTGAAGTGGTGAAGGACAGTGCCACAAAGACACATTAGTGCCCCAGTTGTTCTGCTCCCCGTCCTCCTCCCCACCCAGAGGCTGATTACGGTTTTGTGGCACCCTGGGCCAGAGCAAGTCGGGGGGGGGCCTTCCCACCCCTTCCTCCTGCAGTCCTCTTCCCCACCCCCATGCTCCTGCCAGGGAAATGGGGTTGGGATGCAGGAGCTTCTCCCACTCCCTGGCAGAAGCTCCAGGTGGAACAGGGTGGAGTGCAGGGGTGCCCATTTTTCAGGGGCACCCCATTGGCAGCTGCTCTGATCGGAGAGGTTTAGTGGGCATGTGGGGTGCTGTGCTGGGTCCCAGCTGGGTTCAATAATATGCAGCACTGCATCTGGCCCCTGCGAGTGCGGGGCAAGGAGGCAGTGCCATGGCTCACCCCCGGGAGAGGTGAGTTGAGGCCAGCAGAGAAGGAGCTGCTGGCGGTGATTGCCCAAGGTGAGGCATGTGCATGCCCACCTCAGCAGGTGAAGCCCTGGTGTCTGGGGGCACCAGGGCTAGGAAGAGAGCGTGGGGTCAGGGGCTGAGCTGAGCTAGCGCTGTCTGTCATTGCCCATCCACCCGAAAGTCGGGGCCCACCCAAATTTCTACTCCTAGCTACGCCACTGACTCATGCTAGCACTGCTCAAACTAGTGCACTGAAAAAGTAGGGTGGATATTGCGGCAGGGGCAGCAGCTCAGGCTAGCTACCGTGTCCATCTCCATACCGTGTAGCAAGGTTCACACCGATGTTTTTAGCGAGTTAGCTTGAGTAGTGCTAGCACAGGTCTGTCTACCTGGGCTGGGAATTGAACCTCTCAGCTGCAGTGTAGACATACTCAGAGTTTTATCCAGAACCCCTTCCCACTCCCCCACGCAAGAAACTACCCTCAAGAAAGGGACCTGGTCCATATGAGGCAAACATAATAACCATTAACCTACAGAACCTTGGCTGCTCACTGATCTCACGTAGGCCAACAGTTCTGTTTTGACTGAGGTTAAGATGTACTGCTTGAGATTCCCCCCTCCAGGCTGCTGCCGCCATTAGGATCCCTTCTTTCCTCTCTCCAGCCACCCTTTGCCACCAACAGGCTGCCTTTCCCCAGGAATTAACAAGCCCCTTGCTGTGCCCCCACTCTGTATCCTGCACTCCTAATTAGCAGAAGTGGAAAATGAAAAGACAGTTGGTACTCTGAGCTGAGAGGAAAATATATGGACTCATTGGTATTCTTTACCAGTGGCAAACCCTTTAGCACTGATAAGTTGGTGGCAGAGGTCTCAGCTTCCATTTGGGAGGCCCAGGGTCAATGTTTGGCCAGTGTTGCAGATTTTCTCTGGTCTCATTCTCTAAAAGGCAAGAGCCAGACAAGGATAACAGGTTGTTTTAATTAACACCATTTTAAAGAGCCCTTTGCACCAACTGGATAGAGCAAATCCTGTTTAACAATGTAGTTGCAGCTTGTGGTCAGCCCTAGGCTAGTGGGTTTTTAACCCACAGGTAATCCACACAAAAACTGTCCTGGCTAATTAATGAAGTTTCCTTTCTATTTTGCTATTTTTTTTATTGATTAACTACTCTTTGGGTCTGATTCTGATCTTTCTTTCACCAGTTTTGCATTCATAGAATCATAGAATCATAGATTATAGGACTGGAAGGGACCTCGAGAGGTCATCGAGTCCAGTCCCCTGCCCGCATGGCAGGACCAAATACTGTCTAGACCATCCCTGATAGACATTTATCTAACCTACTCTTAAATATCTCCAGAGACGGAGATTCCACAACCTCCCTAGGCAATTTGTTCCAGTGTTTAACCACCCTGACAGTTAGGAACTTTTTCCTAATGTCCAACCTAGACCTCCCTTGCTGCAGTTTAAACCCATTGTTTCTGGTTCTATCCTTAGAGGCTAAGGTGAACAAGTTCTCTCCCTCCTCCTCATGACACCCTTTTAGATACCTGAAAACTGCTATCATGTCCCCTCTCAGTCTTCTCTTCTCCAAACTAAACAAACCCAGTTCTTTCAGCCTTCCTTCATAGGTCATGTTCTCAAGACCTTTAATCATTCTTGTTGCTCTTCTTTGGACCCTTTCCAATTTCTCCACATCTTTTTTAAAATGCGGCGCCCAGAACTGGACACAATACTCCAGCTGAGGCCTAACCAGAGCAGAGTAGAGCGGAAGAATGACTTCTCGTGTCTTGCTCACAACACACCTGCTAATGCATCCCAGAATCATGTTTGCTTTTTTTGCAACAGCATCACACTGTTGACTCATATTTAGCTTGTGGTCCACTATAACCCCTAGATCCCTTTCTGCCGTACTCCTTCCTAGACAGTCTTTTCCCATTCTGTATGTGTGAAATTGATTTTTCCTTCCTAAGTGGAGCACTTTGCATTTGTCTTTGTTAAACTTCATCCTGTTTAACTCAGACCATTTCTCCAATTTGTCCAGATCATTTTGAATTATGACCCTGTCCTCCAAAGTAGTTGCAATCCCTCCCAGTTTGGTATCATCCGCAAACTTAATAAGCGTACTTTCTATGCCAATATCTAAGTCGTTGATGAAGATATTGAACAGAGCCAGTCCCAAAACAGACCCCTGCGGAACCCCACTCGTTACGCCTTTCCAGCAGGATTGGGAACCATTAATAACAACTCTCTGAGTATGGTTATCCAGCCAGTTATGCACCCACCTTATAGTAGCCCCATCTAATTTGTATTTGCCTAGTTTATCGATAAGAATATCATGCGAGACCGTATCAAATGCCTTACTAAAGTCTAGGTATACCACATCCACCGCTTCACCCTTATCCACAAGGCTCGTTATTCTATCAAAGAAAGCTATCAGATTGGTTTGACATGATTTGTTCTTCACAAATCCATGCTGGCTGTTCCCTATCACCTTACCACCTTCCAAGTGTTTGCAGATGATTTCCTTAATTACTTGCTCCATTATCTTCCCTGGCACAGAAGTTAAACTAACTGGTCTGTAGTTACCTGGGTTGTTTTTATTTCCCTTTTTATAGATGGGCACTATATTTGCCCTTTTCCAGTCTTCTGGAATCTCTCCCGTCTCCCATGACTTTCCAAAGATAATAGCTAGAGGCTCAGATACCTCCTCTATTAGCTCCTTGAGTATTCTAGGATGCATTTCATCAGGCCCGGGTGACTTGCAGGCATCTAACTTTTCTAAGTGATTTTTAACTTGTTCTTTTTTTATTTTATCCGCTAAACCTACCCCCTTCCCATTAGCATTCACTATGTTAGGCATTGCTTCAGACTTCTCGGTGAAGACCGAAACAAAGAAGTCATTAAGCATCTCTGCCATTTCCAATTTTCCTGTTACTGTTTCTCCCTCTTCACTAAGCAGTGGGCCTACCCTGTCTTTGGTCTTCCTCTTGCTTCTAATGTATTGATAAAAAGTCTTCTTGTTTCCTTTTATTCCCGTAGCTAGTTTGAGCTCATTTTGTGCCTTTGCCTTTCTAATCTTGCCCCTGCATTCCTGTGTTGTTTGCCTATATTCATCCTTTGTAATCTGTCCTAGTTTCCATTTTTTATATGACTCCTTTTTATTTTTTAGATCGTGCAAGATCTCGTGGTTAAGCCAAGGTGGTCTTTTGCCACATTTTCTATCTTTCCTAACCAGCGGAATAGCTTGCTTTTGGGCCCTTAATAGTGTCCCTTTGAAAAACTGCCAACTCTCCTCAGTTGTTTTTCCCCTCAGTCTTGATTCCCATGGGACCTTACCTATCAGCTCTCTGAGCTTCCCAAAATCTGCCTTCCTGAAATCCATTGTCTCTATTTTGCTGTTCTCCCTTCTACCCTTCGTTAGAATTGCAAACTCTATGATTTCATGATCACTTTCACCCAGGCTGCCTTCTACTTTCACATTCTCAACGAGTTCCTCCCTATTTGTTAAAATCAAGTCTAGAACAGCTTCCCCCCTAGTAGCTTTTTCAACCTTCTGAAATAAAAAGTTGTCTCCAATGCAGTCCAAGAATTTGTTGGATAGTCTGTGCCCCGCTGTGTTATTTTCCCAACATATATCCGGATAGTTGAAGTCCCCCATCACCACCAAATCTTGGGCTTTGGATGATTTTGTTAGTTGCTTGAAAAAAGCCTCATCCACCTCTTCCACCTGGTTAGGTGGCCTGTAGTAGACTCCTAGCATGACATCTCCCTTGTTTTTTGCCCCTTTAAGCCTAACCCAGAGACTCTCAACACTTCCGTCTCCTATGTCCATCTCTACCTCCGTCCAAGTGTGTACATTTTTAATATATAAGGCAACACCTCCTCCCTTTTTCCCCTGTCTATCCTTCCTGAGCAAGCTGTACCCATCCACACCAACATTCCAATCATGTGTATTATCCCACCAAGTTTCAGTGATGCCAACAATGTCATAGTTGTATTTATTTATTAGCACTTCCAGTTCTTCCTGCTTATTCCCCATACTTCTCGCATTTGTATATAGGCATCTAAGATACTGGTTTGATCTTTCCTCCCAGTTTTGTCCTGACTCTCCTTTCTCTCTGCCAGTATAGCATTATTAACCCTGGTAGAGTTACTCCTGACTTACACAAGTATAAGTGAGTGCATTCAGACCTTTAGTTTTTATTCCTGCTACTATAATACAGACACAGAAACTAAGAGAAAAGCATAAAGTAATATGAAAGAGATGCTAGCCACTACATCTGCTTATAATGAACCAGAGCGTAAATTATCAGAAGTTTGTTTGTTTTAATATTGGCTTTACCTTAGAACAACTTTGAAACTCTCAATATCATCAATTTCTGAAGAGACCTACTTTTCTCCATCTCCATCTTCCTTGTAAGGCTCTGCTGGAAAATATCAGGCAGTATTATTCTGATGGCCACCCCTACTAAGACAACAGTTCTACTTCCTGAGCTGCAGATAATAAAACAGTAACAGGTGTTTCTAAAAAACCTTTTTTGAAAATTAATTAACATTTACAGTAATTAACTCTGTAGGGGCCTTATCTTCCAAGTCCTTCACACAAGTGACTCATGTAGATTTCAGTGGGAGTTCCATGCAGGGAAGTCTTGCAGAGTTGTGTACTTTTGAATTATTGTAGAACAAATCACAGCAGGTTCTTCTTAAGGAATTAAAACTTCAGTCCATAGCTATAGCTGGCTCTATTTATACATTTTTCTCCCTGTTAGTTTCTCTATTGCTGAATTTCACTAAGAAGTCTTCATGCCCTATCGGTGTTTCTTATACCCCACGTTGTTCTGTTTTCTAGGGCTACTTCCACACTATGAGCGGGGTGTGATTTCCCTGCTTGAGTATGTGTACAAGAACTGAGCAATCACACCCCTAGCTCATAGTGTAGACAGTCTCAGACACTGGCCTTGATTCTCCTCTCATGCTCACCATTACATCTCCACTGATTTCAGTAGCTACTCCCACTTTACATTGGTGTATTCGAGGTCAAAATCAGACTATGTGGTTCTAAACTAATCCTTTTTTTTCTTTTTTATATTTTTTGGGTCAGTCAAATAAAAGGTATCACCCACAACTTTGAACTTGATTCTGATCTCACACCAGTTTCACATCAGTGCACGTGAGTTGGTTTCAGTGGCGTAGAATCCTCCTGATCTACTCGGATGTGAGAGGAGAATTGACCTACAGTAACTCCTCACTTAACGTTGTAGTTCTGTTCCTGAAAAATGCGACTTTAAGCAAAACGATGTTAAGCGAATCCAATTTCCCCATAAGAATTAATGTAAATGAGGGGGTTAGGTTCCAGGGAAATTTTTTTCACCAGACAAAAGACTATATTATATATACATACACACACACACACACACACACACACACACACACACACAGAGTATAAGTTTTAAACAAACAATTTAATACTGGTACACAGTGATGATGATTGTGAAGCTTGGTTGAGGTGGAGGAGTCAGCGGGTGGAATATTTCCGTTACTGCTAAATGATGAACTGGCAATTGGCTGAGCCCTCGAGGGTTAACTCTCTCACTCTTCAAGGCAGCAGGAATGGAGGGAGGGGGTATGTGTGAGAGAGATATGCACATTTCCCCTTTAAGTACACGGCCTTGTTAATTAGATCAGCTTGCTGAGACCAGCTACTGTAAGCTCCCTCCGTCCTGAGCCCTTGTGTGTCCCCTCTGCTCTATGGAAGATGGGGTAAGTGGGGTGCAGGAGCAGGGGGAGGGGGACACCCTGACATTAGCTCCCCTCTTCCTTCCCTCCCCATGCACAGCAAGCAGGAGTCTCGGGGAGCAGCTCCAAGTCAGAGGGCAGGAGCAGCACGTGGCAGTGGGGGGAGGGACAGCTGCAATTGCTAGCCTGCTGGGTGGCTGCAGCACAGGGAACTTAGGGGAGCGGGGAGCTGATAGAGGGAGCTGATAGGGGGGCTGCCGGTCCACCCTGGTTCCAAGCCCCCACCAGCTACCTGCAACAGGCTGCTCTTCCTGCAAGCAGTAGACGAAGCAGGCGGCTGCCAAACGACATTAGAAGGGAGCATTGCACAACTTTAAACGAGCATGTTCCCTAATTGATCAGCAACGAAACAACGTTCACTGGGACGACTTTAAGTGAGGAGTTACTGTATTGGGTTGTGTATTGTTTCTTTAAGCCTCACCACTAAAACTCGCAGACACTTGATACACTGTAAATTCATTCAGGTCAGTATGAACAGTAGATGAGTCACTTCTAGTTATTGTTATGTTGCAGTCAAGCCTCTAACAATTGAGGAGTAATTCTTCATGATGCCTGGAAGCTAGATGCTTTTTGTGGAAACGTTCTGTGAGAGGGTGTTAAAAGAGGGAGGGGGAACAGGAGTAACTGAAAGCAAAGGAGAACCACAGCGAAGCCAGTAACAGAAAAATCAGAACACCAAATTGTGAAGCAGATACAATGTGGTTTTCAAACAGTTTTATATTTTAAGGTGGTTTTATTAGGCCTGATGGGTCCTTTGAAACAAATCACGTGGTTTATTATTTTTATTCCAGGGTTTATATAAGGCCTGATCCAAAGCCCATTGATGTCAATGGGAGTCTTTACATTGATTTCAATGGGCTTTGGATCAGGCCCATATGCAGTACATACCTTTAACTAAAACAGGTGTCTGACAGGCGCCCTAATGGTTTTACTGATCTCATTTATACTTGTGTATATCCATTGAGAGTGACACTGGTTTGAGTGAACTAATACTTTTATATAGAGCATCTCATAGGAATTGCCATACATGGGGAATCCAGCCCATGGTCCATTTAATCTAGTTTCCTGGCTCTGACAGTGGCCAGCTCCAGGTGCTTCAGAGGAAGGGGCAAGAAATCCCCCAGAAGGCAGATGTGGGGTAATGTGTTTCCTGTCCCATCCAAAATTCTCTGCTTAGCATTAGCTATTACGATTTTCATCCTGAAAGATCTCAAAGTGCTTTACTAGCAATGATCCTGCTCCCACTCCCATTCCCATTGTAGTAAAATGGGAGTTTTTCAATTGACTTTGATGAAGCAGAATCAGTTCCAATTTACACATAGAATTATTGAAATCACCCTTTGGTTTGGAGCAGCAGCCAAACCATGTACATTTTGGGGCACAGATACGGGGAAACCTTTATGCTATGATAGTGTTATTTGATCTTTAATATCTGTCCAGAGCAGACAGGACTTCAATGTCTAAGTTCTCACCCTAAAGACTCCCACAAAATAAACTGCTCAATTTACTACTATGGGAGTGGGAGCAGGCTCACCTCTAGTAAAAGCACTTCTGCTATTGTCCTTTTCTATTGTGCTATTTGATTCTTTTCTGATAAAATTCAGGAAAGGCTTGTAAATTTCAGCATGTCATAGTCTACATAGCTGTGTATGTAGCTGTTGTTGCAATGTCTGTTGGTTGTTCCTTTAATATTGCTGTTCCTGAGAGTTTTCCAAAGATGTGAGAAGGCAAATTTTCAGGAAGGAAAAACTTCAGACTTTCATCTCTACATGAAAGGAATCAGAGCTTTTACATTTAGTAGAATGGATATCTTGTAAGTTATCAGGAGGGAGGGAGTGCATCAAGTTCATAATCATCAGCAGGGACAAAACTCAGGACCTTCTGCTCTTTTAAAAAAAAATATAAACACAGGTAGCACTATTAGCTGTTTATGATTATATCAAGTACAAGGCTAAAGAACTAAAATGTCTAACTTAGGTGCCTAAATCGTAGGCTCCCAAGTAAAAATGGACTGATTTTGATAGGTCCTGAGCACCTGCAACTCCGTTGATTTCCAGTTCCACAGAGTGTGGCTTGTAGACAAGAACCCTTATTGGCAGCTTAGAGTAACTAAACTAGAGCTCTTACAGTGGCACTGCTGTAAGCTCTCCAGTGTAGCCATAGCCTACCTCCGAGCATCTTGTCCACTCTCCTTCCCCCGTTAATCAGGCAAAGGCAGCCAATGCTCTTGTTGCCTTGTGTATTTAAAGCACGTGGGCCTAGTTGCCTGAAGAACTATAGCTGCCTTGACCTCCCAGAATCCTAAGACTTTCCAGCTTGGTCCCTGAATGTTGCTGACAAACAGGTGAGGAAGGATATTTAGGGTCCAGCTGCTATCATCTAGCCCCAGCTTCAGTGTCTAGAGCCCGCTCAAGCAAGACAGTCAGTGAGCCTGTGATGAGATGTACTAGCTATCTCAGTTATATTTCCTGCCTTGGAGGGATTTCTGCTTGAGATTTCACACATCACTCCTAATTCCTGATAGTTTCTCCTCCCTTTTTGCACTCAAGGTGTTCGTCAGAAATGGTGAATAGTGTTCCATGTATAGGGGCTGGTTTTTCATTTTTCTCTAACCTTGTTGAGACTCTTGTGCTCCGGGGCTGAAATTTTCATTTGTGTCTATTACTCTATTTGGTATCTGTATGTCATTAGCCCATGATCACAAGAAAAGGTTAAACTGCTTAGCTTTCCAGATGACTCAGTCCCTTTATATAACTGCACAGGAAAATGTTCCTCTTGCATCTTAAATTAAATGTATATTCTACTCAATTAGATAGGAAACACTGGGGTGAGTCAACCTTCCACTCAGAAAATTCAGTTTTCAGTCTGCACATCTTTGCACCTTATCTTCCAACACTTTCCCAGCACACTTGGGATTTTCTAATATGCTGCCGAATGTGATAAGGAATTGCAGCCTTTAATTCACCACCAGCTTTAAAAAGGCAATCCCACAGAGCCTGATGTTCATATTTAATTACTTTGAAATAGGGCTGTTGATTAATTGCAGCTAACTCACGTGATTAACTAAAAAAAATGAACTGTGATTAATTGCAGTTTTAATTGCACTGTTAAACAATAGAATAACAATTGAAATGTATTAAATATTTTTGGATGTTTTTCCACATTTTCAAATATATTGATTTCAATTACAACACAGAATACAAAGTGTACAGTGCTCACTTTATATCTTTAATACAAATATTTGCACTGTAAAAATGATAAAAGAAACAGTATTTTTCAATTCACCTCATACAGGTACTGTACTGCAATCACTTTATTGTGAAAGTGCAACTTACAAATGTAGATTGTCTTGTTTTTGAGTGCAGTTATGTAACACAAATTTAAAACTTTAGAACCTACAAGTCCACTCAGTCCTACTTCTTGTTCAGCCAATCGCTAAGACACAAAGGTTGTTTACTGGTCCAGGAGATAATGCTGCCCACTTCTTATGTAGAATGTCACCTGAAAGTGAGAATGGCTGTTTGCATGGCACTTTTGTAGCTGCATTGCAAGATATTTACGTGCCAGATATTCTAAACATTCGTATGACCCTTCATGCTTCAGACACCATTCCAAAGGACATGCTTCCATGCTGATGATGCTTTTAAAAAAAAATGCATTAATTAAATTTGTGACTGAACTCCTTGAGGGAGAATTGTATGTCTCCTACTCTCTTTTATCCACATTCTGTCATATATTTCATGTTATAGCAGTCTCAGATGACTCAGCACATGCTTTTCATTTTTAAGAACACTTTAACTGCAGATTTGACAAAACGCAAAGAAGGTATCAATATGAGATTTCTAAAAATAGCTACAGCACTTGACCCAAGGTTTAAGAATCTGAAGTGCCTTCCAAAATCTGAGAGATAAGGTGTGGAGCACGCTTTCAGAAGTGTTAAAAGAGCAACACTCCAATGTGGAAACTACAGAACCTGAACCACCAAAAAAGAAAATCAACCTTCTGCTGGTGGCATCTGACTCAGATGATGAAAATGAACATGCGTCAGTCCGCACTGCTTTGGATTGTTATCAAGCAGAACCCATAATGAGCATGGAAGCATGTCCTCTGGAATAGTGCTTGAAGCATGAATATGAATCTTTAGCACATTTGGCATGTAAATATCTTGCAACGCCAGCTACAACAATGCCATGTGAATACCTGTTCTCACTTTCAGATGACATTGTAAACAAGAAGCGGGCAGCATTATCTCCTGCAAATGTAAACAAACTTGTTTGTCCGAGCGATTGGCTGAACAAAAAGTAGTGGACTTGTAGGCTCTAAAGTTGTACGATGCACTCAAAAACAAAACAATGTAAATTTGTAAGTTCAACTTTCATGATAGATTGCACTATAGTACTTGTATTAGGTGAATTGAAAAATACTATTTCTTTTGTTTTTTTACAGTGCAAATATTTGTAATCCAAAAATAAAGTGAACACTGTATACTTTGTATTCTGTTGTCATTGAAATCAATATATTTGAAAATGTAGGAAACATCCAAAAAATTTAAATAAATGGTATTCTTCTATTGTTAAACAGCATGATTGATCGTGATTAATTTTTTTAATTGCACGATTAACTGTGATTAAAAAATTAATCGCATGACAGCCCTACTTTGAAATATAACTTTCACTTCTGCCCTCTCAAATATTAATAGGCTGAATTATTATTTTGTAGGAAATTAAAATGTAATATTTTATTAGCTCTGGATGACTGTTAATGAAGTAAACCAACTATTTTTGAATGAAATTCACAAGTAACCCGATCAAGAAAAAGATTTTTTTGGGGGGGAGGAGGGAATGAATAAGAACAAAGATTCTTTTTTTGTTTGAATGTCTGAGATGAAGATATTTCCCCTACTTGCATCAAAGCTTATGGATACCATTGCATATTCGGCTAGGTACATTATAGAAGAATGTGTACTTTTCTTTAGTAGCATCAGGTTTTGGCTATTGCTGAATGTAGGATACTGGATCAATGGTTTCGCATCCAATGTGTTACCACTGGGTCTAAAAAGGTAATCCCTACAGAGCTTGATGTTACTGGATACTGGACCAATGGTTTCTCATCTAGTGTGTTGATCCTGTATTTTTGATGTTCATCTCAAGCCTGAATTTAAAAAAACAAAAAATCACTCCTGCCTGCAAGTCACTTATGAATATTCAACAAAACATGCATGTTCGTGAGGCAAATAGACAGGGAAGAGAAGAATTACCTTTTATAGACACATGCACAATCCCTTCCAAAAAGGTTCTGGGAATCTTAATCAAATATATAGCTGGCTCAAGACACTTAATCAATTTGCTTTTACTGGGCTGTGGAGGGCAGCTATGTATGTTCACTGCTTTGGCTTTTGAAGGTAAAATTGTTTCTTCTGCTTCCTGTACTGCTGTGGTTTAACACAGGATGGCTTACTGATAGTCCAACTCTGGGCCCTTACTAACAGAGATAAGGAGGTTTCTTATACAGCACAAGAAAATAAAATGCCACTGTGGTGCGGAGTTAAAATGATTCAGAAAAGGCTACTTGACAGGATGGGCTGCACCTGCCTGGGTAAAGTGTACACTGCGTACAGCCCTAATTGAACCTAAAGTCCAGCTGGGTAGGAAGAGGAGGGCTTATATAAAGCCAGGGAGGGGCAAGCAGAAAGGGGTTGGGCCTGGTGGGAGATAGAGGATTTTCTGGCCCCCAAAGAAGTCACTTGGGAAACTGAAGAGTTTGTTAGAGAGGGAGAAATGATGCAAAGTAGGGGGAAAAATAAGAGTAGAAACAGAATCAGATGACGATGATATCAGCAAAAAAGCAAAGCTGAGGAAGGAAATAATCCAGAATGTTATAATAGTAAAATCCCTAGCCAAAGAAATAAGATTAGGTGATGTTAATCCTGTGAAAGTAGCTGAGTGGATTTAAAAAAAGCCATGGGGATAATGTAAGAGCCAGGGAAGCTGCAAGATGGTGATCTTTTGTTTGAATGTAAAAATAAAGAACAAACTGATAAACTGGTAAAAACTAAAATAAGGAAAGTTGAGGTGCCAGTACCAAAGTGTTTAACTGAAGAAAGGAAGTAATATATGGAGTGTCATTAGAGCTGACTAATGATGAGATAAAGTGACTAATTAGTTAATGAGGAGTAGAAAGTCAAAGCCATCAACAGGAGTACTGATTACAGTACAGGGAGGGACTCTACGTGAGAGACTCTACTTGTCTACTGAGCTATCCCTCCCCAGTGATTTGAGCATTGGCCTGCTAAACCCAGGGTTGTGAGTTCAATCCTTGTGGGGGCCACTTAGGGATCTGGGGCAAAATCAGTACTTGGTCCTGCTAGTGAAGGTAGGGGGCTGGACTCGATGACCTTTCAAGGTCCCTTCCAGTTCTAGGAGATAGGATATCTACTTGTCTAGAGTACTACAGACCTTACAGTGGCGCAGCTGCACCGGTGTGAGATCTCCCATGTAGCCGTTGTGTTCCAATGGGAGAGCGTCTCCTGCCGAAATAGCACTGTCCACACCGGTGCTTTTGCTGGTGAAACTTATGTTGGTCAGGGGGGTGTTTTTCCACACCCCGACCAAAATTTTTTGCTAATGAAAGTGCTAGTATAGACCAATCCAAAGGAACTCTAGGGTTTCAGATATTCAGTACCAAGCCATATATCACCCCTCCACTAAGGTGTTATGGGCATGTAGGGCTGTTTGTAAAGTGAAAACAAGATGCGGTAAATGTAGGGGAGAGTATTTCTATACAATTTTCATAGGAGGGACAGAGGTCAAAAGTAGTAACTGCAGTGGTAAACACTGACCGGCATATAGAAGGTGTATTGCATCAAGGTAAGCTAAAGAGGAAAAATTAACAGATCTTAGTGGAAGCTGTAAGGAGGCTCTCAACATATGAGATGGTGAAGGAAGAGAGAATCCACAAGAAAAGACAGTCTCATTCTATAAAGAATATGATAAACACTGCGGAAGGAATAGGCGGTGACATACTAGTAATGAAAAAAGAGGTTTTATTGCATTTATGATAGAAGTGATAAATTGTATATCCCAAATTGGGAAGAAATCAGAAAAAATGAAAAGTATAGGAAGGGCAAAAATACTTGTATGTTAGCAACTTGTCAATGGACCACATTTGTGCAATTTTTAATTAAGTTAATGGTAAAACATGACTGTAGTATGAGGATCTCAATCTTTTGTTGGAATGTAAACAGTCTGATAGCACAGGGTCAAGAACTAAAAGAAAATATCCTGGAAGTGAAAACTAAACCAGATGTCATATGTATCTAGGAAACACAAAAAGCTTGACAATCTTGCTTTTAAAATTCCAGGGTATATTGCCTGTAGACAAGCCTGAAAACTAGGACCAGGAGGAAGTGTTTGTACTTTCATAAGAGAGAGACTAAAATGGATAGCAGTAGAGAATGAAGAAGTAAACTTAGAATATAATGCAGTTCAGATCCCAATGCAGAAGATTAATATTTCTTTAAGAATTTATACCTGTAACCCATGTGGGAAATTAGAAAGTTCAGAGCTACAAGGAATAGTGAAGAATGTTAAACTATATCATAGAAGATTAGGGTTAGAAGAGACCTCAGGAGGTCATCTAATCCAACCCCCTGCTCAAAGCAGGACCAACCCCAACTAAATCATCCCAGCCAGAGCTTTGTCAAGCCTCTAAGAATGGAGATTCCACCACCTCCCGAGGTAACCCATTCCAGTGCTTCACCACCCTCCTAGTTAAACAGTGTTTCCTAATATCCAATCTAGACCTCCCCCACTGCAACTTGAGACCATTGCTCCTTGTTCTGTCATCTGCCACCTCTGAGAACAGCTGAGCTCCATCCTCTTTGGAACCCCCCCCTTCAGGTAGTTGAAGGCTGCTATCAAATCGCCCCCTCACTCTTCTGCAGGCTAAATAAGCCCAGCTTCCTCAGACTCTCCTCATAAGTCATGTGCCCCAGCCCGCTAATCATTTTCGTTGACCTCTTCCAGTCCCTGCTCTGCCCCCGCCCCACTCTCACTCCACCCCCTCCCCCAAACCCCCACCTGGCTTCTTTCTGGCTTCCGCCCCCTCTCCCGAGTCATGCTGGGAGCCGGCGGAGCAGGCTGAGGCCGGGTCTCTCACTGCTGCCAGCGCCAGGCCCCCCACTCACCTCCCAGGCCACCCTGGACCCTGCATCCCCCTGAAGTGCGGAGCCCCCCAAAGCATGGGGCCCAGGTCAGTTGCCCTGGTCTGTCCTATGGACGGGGCAGCTCTGCGGACCCGTTCTAGGCACCACCAACAATTTTACAAACCTGGCGCCCATGCTCCCCCCAGCTTAGTGTCATCCTCAAACTTGCTGAGGGTGCAATCCATCCCATCATCCAGATCATTAATGAAGATGTTGAACAAAACTGACCCCTGGAGCCCTCCGCTTGATACCAGCTGCCAACTAGACATCGAACCATTGATCACTACTATATACCGTGCAGTGATCTAAATAGTCATAATAAATGGTAGGGAAGTAAAACATTGGGGGTGCCGCAGGTGCCGAGGGGTGTGTGTGTGGCTCAGGACTAGGGTGACCAGATGTCCCGATTTTATAGGGACAGTCCCCATTTTTGGGTCTTCTTCTTATATAGGCTCCAATTACTGCCCACCCCCATCCCGATTTTTCACACTTGCTGTCTGGCCACCCTACGCGGGACCAGTGTTCCCTCTAATTTTCCCCACTCATGTGCAGTGTGACACGTCACCTCCATATTGGTGCACATAACAAAATTCATGCGGCGGGGGTGGGGCCATGGGGTTCAGAGTGTGGGAGGGGGCTCAGGGCTGGGGCAGAGGGTTGGGGTGCAGGTTGGTGAGGGCTCTGGCTGGGTGTGTGGGCTCTGAGATGTGGCTAGGGATGACGGATTTGGGGTACAGTGGGGCTCCCCAGGGCTACAGAGGGGAGAGAAGATTCCTCCTCAGTGCTCTCCCCCCGGCAGCAGCACCTGGGCTCAGGGGGGAGAGGCACCTGTCCCCTGGCTGCAGCAGGTTCACACAGGGCTGGGCCGGAGGAAGGGGGCGCCTGTCCCCCGGCCGCGGCGGGACAGGGAAGGTGCACCGTGGCAGGTCTGGGGCTTGGGGAGAGGCATCTCTTCCCACCACAACCCTGAGTGCCTGCATGGCGCTGGAGGTGGGGGAAGGTGGTCAGTGGTGCATGGCCCAGCACCCCTGCTGGTGCTGGGGGGGAGGGTTGGCAGGGCTGGCAGGCTCCCTATCCATCTCCACCTGTCCCTGCAGCTACTAGGGGGAGGGAAGGCCAGGGAGTCTCCACGTGCTGCCCCCGCCAAAAGCTCCAACTCCATAGCTCCCATTGGCCAGGAACCGCAGACAATGGGAGCTGCAGAGGCAGCACCTGTGGGTGGGAGCAGCATGCAGAGATCCCTGGCCCCTCCCCTAGGAGCTGCAGGGACATGCCAGTCGCTTCCAGGGAGGTAAGCACTGCCCCACACCTCAACCTCTTGCCCCAGCCCTAAACCCCCTCCCACACAGGGCCGGCTCCAGGCACCAGCCCAGCAAGCAGGTGCTTGGGGCGGCCAACGGAGAGGGGCGGCACATCCGGCTCTTTGGCGGCAATTTGGCAGCGGGTCCCTCACTCCCTCTCGGAGCGAAGGACCAGCCGCCGAATTGCCGCCGAAGACTGAAGCAGCAGCGGTAGCGCTGCTGCATATCGTGATCGTGGCTTTTTTTTTTTTTTTTTTTTTGCTGCTTGGGGTGGCAAAAACCCTGGAGCTGGCCCTGCTCCCACACCGAATCTGACCCAGCAGCGGCTGGTGTGGGTGGGGCTTGGGCGGCGCAGGGGCGGGGACAACCAGCCACACCGGCCGCTGCAGAAGTCACAGAGATCACGGAATCTGTGATGTTCATGATCTCCGTGACAGACGCAGCCTTAACCATAACCACTAATAAGTCGGTGAAGGCTGGTGGGCACTCACACGAAATCTTGTTCACAGAACCAGTCTTTGTGCCCCATTGAGGAAGAAGTCTGTGTTTTCTACTGGTGTGGTGGATTTGTCTTTTGTTGTGGTTGTTCTTGTTGGTTTTTTTAAGGTAAGTTCCTAGCCCTTTACAAGTTTCAAGGCTGTCTTCACAAAGAAAACTGATTGTAGGCAGTGTGTTTCACTCAACCCTAGCAATCAGCTGGGCTCCACTCCTGCAGCAAGACTCAGGGCTGGACAGGAAGGGAAGTGTAAAGACCCTCCCATAGCTGAGAGGGACCGGCGCGTGCGCACACACACTTTTTATGTAAAATGGGTCAGTTAAGTTTAGGATTTATCCCAAAGGATTACCTTGCTCAGTGCTTAAAGGAGACTGAAAGAGGAGGTGCAGCTCTCACAGTACCAGCTAGGGAGGAGAGAGAGCTCTCCCTATATGTTTAGCAGAGGACAGGAAGGGTTAGAATCATACCTGCACTCATGGCTGGACTAGACCATTCCTGACAGGTGTTAGTATAAACTGCTCCTGCTCTTAAAAATCTCCAATGATGGAGATTCCACAACCTCCCTAGGCAATTTATTCCAGTGCTTAACCACTCTGACAGTTAGGAAGTTTTTCCTAATGTCCAACCTAAACCTCCCTTGCTGCAATTTAAGCCCATTGCTTCTTGTCCTATCCTCAGAGGATAAGAACAATAATTTTTCTCCCTCCTCCATGTAACAACCTTTTATGTACTTGAAAACTGTTATCAAGTCCCCTCTGTCTTCTCTTTTCCAGACTAAACAAACCCAGTTTTTTCAGTCTTCCCTCATAGGTCATGTTTTCTAGACCTTTAATTATTTTTGTTGCTCTTCTCTGGACTTTCTCCAATTTATCCTCATCTTTCCTGAAATGTGGCGCCCAGAACTGGACACAATACTACAACTGAGGCCTAATTAGCATGGAGTAGAGCGGAAAAATTACTTCTCGTGTCTTGCTTACAATACTCCTGCTAATCCAGCCCAGAATTATGTTTGCTTTTTTTTGCAACAGCGTTAACACTGTTGACTCATATTTAGCTTGTGATCCACTATAACTCCCAGATCCCTTTCGGCAGTACTCCTTCCTAGGCAGTCATTTCCCATTTTGCATGTGTGCAACTGATTGTTCCTTCCTAAGTGGAGTACTTTGAATTTGTCCTTACTGAATTTCATCCTATTTACTTCAGACTATTTCTCCAGTTTGTTCAGATCATTTTGAATTTTAATCCTATCCTCCAAAGCACTTACAACCCCTCCCTCCTTGGTATCGTCTGCAAACTTTATGTGTGCTCTGTATGCCATTACCTAAATCATTGATTAAGATATTGAGTGGAACCGGACCCAAAACTGATCCCTGCAGGACCCCACTTGTTATGCCCTTCCAGCATGACTGAACCTCTGATAACTACTCTCTGGGAATGGTTATCCAACCAGTTTTGCACCCACCTTATAGCAGCTCCATCTAGGTTGCATTTCCCTAGTTTATTTATGAGAAGGTCATGCGAGACAGTATCAAAAGCTTTACTAAAGTCAAGGTATACCATTTCTACCACTTCTTCCCCACCCATAAGGCTTGTTACCCTGTCAAAGAAAGGTATCAGGTTGGTTTGACACGATTTGTTCTTGACAAATCCATGCTGACTGTTACTTATCACCTTACCTTCTAGATATTTGCAAATTGATTGCTTAATTATTTGCTCCATTATCTTTCCGGGTACAGAAGTTAAGCTGACTGGTCTGTAATTCCCTGGGTTGTCCTTATTTCCGTTTTTATATATTGGCATTATATGTGCCCTTTTCCAGTCTTCTGGAATCTCTCCTGTCTTCCATGACTTTTCAAAGACTTTGCACTCCCCTCTTGTATTCTTCCTTATTTTAAAGCCTGATGTCACTATACCTTCTTAAGAACTTGTGACATTCTGCAGAGCAGTGTGATCATGGTGGGAAGGAATCAGCTATGTTTTGGGGGAAGAGGTACCCCAAAACAGGCCAGTTTTGCCAGTTAAATGTTCAGCCCACAGCAAGGCTGGACAGAATTATGTGCTCCTCACTCAGGTAGCTCCTGCATCATCGGTACATCTTGTATCAGCTGCCAAAGCAACAATGATAGGGGAATTCATCTTCTATATCCCCCACTAGGGAATGTACCACATAGTTTAGATCTCTTGCCTCCCCTCTTCCCCCCTACCCCCACCCAGCTATACATGTTCTGGGAGGGATACTCAGAGTGATGTACTATCCAGCCTGAGAAAGAATTTGGCTCTATGTAAATAAATCTTCATGAATTTTACTAGTTGAACAATCTCAGCATTATCCAGTACTATTATATTGCACAAATTTCAGTTACGTAAGACATAGCTTGAAATATCCTATGTAACATTAAGGCTCATTCTCTTTAGATGCGAGTAATGTTGTTCTAATGTATAACCAGTTGTACTCAGTGCCCTATTTCATATGTCACAAGACCTTTTTTTACATCATTAGTTATAGCTCTGTCAACATCAGTGACATGGCTTAAAAATCATAGTCTACTTATCAATTAAACCTAATGCAATATGTACAATATTTTTAGTTCCAGTGTAATTATCCAAGCAGTTCTTATAAAACAGGAACATAATTCAAACTACTGTATACCCACTGGAAAAGTGATCAACAGTTTTTGCTAGTAGAATCAAGTAACTTTATGCTACCTTCTGAAGTATTCCAATAATATGATTCCATCTCTACACGGGTGGATAATAAAGACAGTCAACAAGGCCTGACTTCTTCTTTTTCATGTATTATGGACTAAATGTGTTAGCTACTGCCAGCAGTTGGCTGGTTCTGGTTTTGAGAGCTTTGATCTTTAATGAAATAATACACAAATACGTGTGTATTGGAAGTAGTAAAACTATTATAGCTAGCATATAAGGGAGAGTTGAAGATATAACAGCTTGCAGGACCATCCCTACCCATATGCAAAGTACGCAGCTGCATAGGGCACCAGGAAATTTGGGGCACCAAATTTCCTGGTGCCCTGCGGAACTGCGTGCTGCTCCAGCCCCTGCTCTGCCTCTTCCCCATGGCCTCCACCCCTGCACCGCCCCAGCCCCGCCTCTTCCCCATGGTCCCCGCCCCTGCGCCCAACTTTCCGGGATCGATCCCAGAACATCGATTGCCTGCCGCCGGACCCTCCGGTAAGTGAAGACGTACCCAGTGACTCGGCACTAGAGCTGTGCAAATAACGTTTTTCAGTTTGCTAGCCATTCAGAAAAATTGGGGGGGGGGGGGGGAAATCATTTTCTATCAAACAAAACATTTTGCTTTTAAGCATTTTAAAACATTTTTAATTTAAAAAACACATTCAAGTACATTTTGAAATTAAAAGTAATTTTGAATAAATTGAAATATTTTGTTTTGGAAAATGTTCAAAAAACCATTTTTTTACTGAAACAATTCGATGAATTCAGTGCAAATTTGTGAAATATTTTGGGTGACGCAAATCTGCAGATTTCAGTGAAAAAACAGTTTCTGCCAAAAAAAAGGTCACCCAGCTCTACTCAGAACAGTTTCCACAGGAACATAGCATTCAGAGAAAAGACTTGAAACAATAAAAAGCCAACACACAGCTTACCATGCCTTCAAAGCTTAGGCAGGCCCAACTTATCCCAGGTACCTGTGCTTCTAGGTTCCATCTGCTTTCCTGCTGCAGATACTGCCTCTCTCTTTGTTGTTCTAGGGTTTCCTTTTTATGCCTTTCAAAGTTCCTTCATCTGCCTTGGATCTTCTGAACCTGGTCAAGCCAGGTTTTGCACCCCACTGGAGAGTTGAAGAGAGGTTTCAAGGCAGTTGGCTCTCTTCGTTTTCTGTTACATTCCTCTGAATGAGTGATCTAAAACCATTGCCTAGTTCCTGTTGATATAAAATTATTCTGCTTAACTGCCAGGGGGCAAATTTGTCACGTACACATGGGAGAAAGAAGAAAGGAAAACATCAGCTATGGGTTGTCTTAACTCAGGAAGTTCCTTCAAGAGGAAATATAGCCAAACTCCAAACCGGGAGACAACAGAACTGTCTGTGCCTGCGTCCTGTAGATACCTAACTGCTTGGTTTGCAAAATAAGCAAGGAGGAGGGGGCAAGTAGATGAACAATAAGGGGTCATAAGAGGGGCAAATATATGTAGCTTGCTAATTATGTATGGTAATGATGGCAAATTTTGGCCAATCATAGAGCGATAGATTATCATAAGCAACTGCATATAATGCTTTGGTGTAAGTGTTTTCTTTGTTCTTGCTGACTTATGAGCTCGAACCCAATTGCAATTGAAATAAACAGCTCGCTCCTCCCGGGGCTCCTTGCTTGATTAGCTGTGTCCGTCTCTCCTTATTCCTCAGCTGGAATGGACAAAAATTTCTATGACACTGTGGTCACCAATTGTTTTGGTGGTTTTTCCGATATTGATACCTACTCAGCTGAATACACCAACTGATTCCATAGACAGGAATCAAAACAGCCTGCTGATAACAAATTTGGCCACCAATTCTGCTCTCAACTGCACAGGTCTTGATCAGCCTAATAAGGTAAAGTAAGTGAGTTTGGATTTGCATTTGTGCAAATAAGAGCAGAATTTGGTCCTTTGTTTCTGCTGACCTGGGTTGGATTTAAACTACCAACTTAGAGGCAGAAGGCTCTATACTCAGTTACCAAGACCCAGAAAATTCCAGTCCCTGATAAAATATCTTTCAAGTTGATATGGCTGCATAACTTTTTTCATTCCATTCCTGCAGTTTAATATAGCAATCTCCAGGACAGATTGCACCATTTCAAGGGTTGCAGCACTAGTGTTTTAGTCATTGCTTCATTCACTGAAAACTACCCTATCTATCATATTGCTAGAGCATTAAGTATTCTATGTCCTCCTACTTAAAGGTATTATGAAAATGTGCTTTTCCATAGCGTAGGCCATAAAGCTGTAATGAATGGGAAAATTGTGCACTTTACAAGGTTAAAACATCTTTTTTGGAAGAAAACACATTTGTGCACAAATGACAAGCATTTTTTTGTTTTTAAGAAAGACCTCATTGAGCATTACTTTAAGTATCATGTTCATTTTACATTTTCTAACTTTAAAAATAACATTTATCTTTTGAGAATTATTTGCCTCCTGGTTGGCTATAGAAGACTTCCTCTTTCCTCCTGCATTTTTCAAAGCCCTGTGGTGACCTTTATTTGCACAGGAAGATGAAAAGGGATTCAGCTCAGAGCTAATCAGCGCTGCTTCTAGCTCTGCCATAGGGCATCTTTGAGAGCTATGCAACACATTGCCTCTTCAGCACTCCAGGCCCCGTCTAGCCTGGGGAGCAAGAAACCAGAATCAAATCTGGACATACAGTGAGGCAGCATAGAGCATATGGACAATTCCTACTCCTTTGTTTATATGTATGTATTTGTCTGGATTACAATTTTAGTTATTAGCATGTGGTAGGTTCTCATTTTCTTTTCTTTTTAAAGCCAAATGAATTTTGCACTGGTGTAAGGGGCAAGAAGAACAGCCCTACACAGTGAAGTCTTCTGTTTATCCACACAATAGGTTCAGCACAGATAATGATAGTCCAAGCTCCCCACACTGCCCTGTTGTGCTTAACCCTAACCTAGAAAGGCTATCTCTAGGGTTGAAAGTAGTTGAATCTGCACAGTCCCTTCAGTCCTTAACTTCTGCAAAGAGACTTTGAGCTGTGGTCAAGTGAAAAATTCTCTTAGCTGTGATATACATACCTGTCCACTGCAAACTGAACTGAAACTATCAGTTTATGTCCAATCCTGTTAGTCACCAAGCAGTTTTTGGATGGTAAGAACTCTTAAACACTACTGATATAGGACAGATTACCCATTTCCAGTGCCTTGTGCCATTCAGTCCTCAGAGGTAAGCATACTGTATGTTAAGAATCAAGGCCCAGATCCTCAAACGTATTGAAATCAATGTGAGTCACGCACCTAAATACCTTTTGAGGATCTGGGCTTAGATTAAAAAAAATAGAAGACATTTGCCTTACTCAGATAAATACCATTCAAACGGTAAAAAATCTGGGAGACGAGTTTGTGTACAGATAGTCAGAGGAGAGTCAGCCTTGAAAACTAAGTGAAAAAGTTGTGTTTTTAATAATAGCATTTAGCTCTTATATAGCGCTATTCAGCTATAGTTCTCAACGTGCTTTTGAAAGGAATCTGAGTTTTATTATCCACATTTTACAGATGACGAATTGAGGCAAACCAGTATGAAGTGACTCTGCCTAAAGTCATATTGCAGATTATAGGCAGAGGTGGGAACAAAACCCTGATCTCTTAACTCCCAGTCCAGCAATCCTGTCCACTGAATCACTGCCCCTCCTTAAAGAGAATCTGAAGAAGTTTAGTGCACAGAAAGAGAGAGACTGTTGCAAGTATGGAGGTGCCCCGACAAAGGATACACAACTGAGAGTAGGAGAGCATATTAGCAGTAGTATTTTTAAAACTTGTGAATGCTGGAAGCCCTCAGTCTCTGCAGCCCGTTCAATGTGTTTATGCAACTCTGATACAAAGCAGACTTAAATCTGGCTGAAGTAGCCCACTGAAGATTCACCTTGCCTTATAGTACTGTTTACCTATCTTTCGCTGGCTGGTGGCTTTTTTAGAATTCCCTAGCTTTCCTCTCAGCTTCAGATGAGGCCCTCAGTCTCTAGTCCTGCTTTTTTTTTTTATTCCACACCATACCTGCTGGGAGATTTAAGCAGGGAGTTAATCCCTGCCTACTGGTGATCAGTTTGCGTCTCTGCATCTTTCCTTTTATTCAGTCTTTACAGATTTTTTTTTTTATATATAGAGAGACAGTTAGGTTAGTTGACTAGGCCAGTGAAGTCTTTAATGGCTCTGAAGTCTGTGGTGGATTTGAAGGAGCAAGGATTAATATGAGTCCATTTTAGTTCATGCATTATTGACCTGCCAGACAGTAAGAATTCAGCCTATGCCTTAAGGTACAGCATACTGAGTCAATGCATCTTCCATTACACATGCTGTCTAACACATTTCTGATGGAGAAAAGTTATTGTCCACAGACAGCAGCCTTTTTTTTTTTTTTAAACAAAATAACACAGCTTGTTCCCCCTCTCAGATAGCATGAGGAATTTTCCACCCACATTATGGATTAATACTGTAGCTACAATATTTTCATTGTAAAGAAATAATTTATTTCTAAACTACAAAAGTTTTTCTTAGGCCATTAAGCAGCAAACGCTTGTTAACCTAATCTGTTGGTTTTTGTTTTGCAAAACAACTGGGCAGGCTTTGCAGTCTTAGCAAATATCAGAGGGGGGTAGCTGTGTTAGTCTGGATCTGTAAAAAGCGACAAAGAATCCTATGGCACCTTATAGACTAACAGACATATTGGAGTGCCATAGGATTCTTTGTCAGTCTTAGCAAAGATATGTGACTTTGTAACCTATGTAGCAATGGAGGGTTAAAGACAGCAAGAAGGAATTTTTTTAAATATGTAAAGAACAAATGCTGTCCTACCAATAGTATAAGACTATAGGTC
The DNA here is from genome assembly GCF_011386835.1 of Chrysemys picta bellii. Taxonomy (NCBI): domain Eukaryota; kingdom Metazoa; phylum Chordata; order Testudines; family Emydidae; genus Chrysemys; species Chrysemys picta. The sequence continues at coordinate 134,231,453 of NC_088793.1, read as the reverse complement.
CATTAGTAGATAGGGATGGCGAAATTACCAGAAATGCAGAAATGTTCAATACATATTTCTGTTCTGTACTTGGAAAGAAACTGGATGATTTATTCACATTTTACAATTAAAATTACACACTTACTATTCCAACAGTAAGTAGGGAGTATATTAAACAGCAACTACTAATATTAAACATTTTTAAATCTGCAGGAATGGATAGCTTATATCCAAAAGTTTTAAAAGAACTGGCTGAGGAATTCGCTGAGCAATTTAAGTAAATATTTAACAAATCTTTTAATACTAGGGAAATTCCAAACTCTTTAACATGCTAAATTTGTGGGAAACACCTATGAAAACCTTAACTGTCTTGATTTTAAGACTCAGAATTATTCTTGTTTAAGGCTAGAAAATCTCTGTCTTTCCTTTACATTCCCAGTGCAATTGTAAGGGGACTGTTGTCCCTTACTAATATTCACTGGGGGTGTTTTGGTTCGCCAGCTCCCAGTACTAAAAGAAAGGGGAAGGGTCAATGGGAAATCAGGACCCTGAGACTGACAGTCCCCAGGAACAATGGGGAGAGGCTAATGCTCCAGGCCAGCCTGATTGACAGGGCGGGCAGGCTAATCAGGGAGTCAAGAGGCCAGGGTGGGTCCCATCCTCCGTGTGAGCTGGAATTGCGTGGGTCAGACAGAAATGGGGCCGAGCTAAGGAGAAAACAGGGGCCCAAGCTGAGTGAGGGAGCAGAGCCGTGCCAGCCAGAGAGGCCAGAAAATCAGCCCAGAGCTGGGAGCAGAGTCACAGAAGCAGCCCACAGAGCAGACCCTGTGCTGGGAGCAGGGCTGCAGCAACCAGAGCCAGAGGGGGCAGAGAACCAGGCCAGGGAGCTGGAGGTAGAGCAGCAGCATCAGAGCTGAGGCAGAATGGAGCCAGAGTTAGAACAGTGGAACTGGAGCAGTCTGGAGCCGGGTGTGGTGAGCACCCGGGGCCAGCCAAAGGAGGACCCTGGGCAAAGGGCCCAGTACAGAAAGACACCCCCAGCCAAGGGTCCTTGCAGGCCAGACTGGGAGGGGGATCTTAACCCAACGGGGGGCTGACGCTGGGAAGAAGAGTCCTACTACCCAAGGCCAGAGGTATGTGGCCACCACCAGAGCAAGTGTCCAACCCATAGCATCCCTGCAGCACAGCCAGGGCCTGAGGAGGAGGCCTGGAACCTACAAGGAACAGACTTTGAACTGCCCTGACATTCCAGCAACACTGTTTGTAATGTTCCCTGCCACAGAGCGGGATGATGTGTTTTCTTTTAACCTTTCCCATTTTTCCTTATTGTTTTTTAGATTAATTGCTGATTAAATAAATTGTATTTGCTTTTAATTGTATGTAATAATCGGTGGGTCAGAGAAGAGTCCAGTGCAGAGAGAGCATGCCGGAGTGGGGACACCCTGGCCCAGGGCTCGGCAACGTTTGGCACGCAGCCCGCCAGGTTTGTTTATCTGCTGCGTCCACAGGTCCGGCTGATTGCGTGCTGCTTCCTGCCACCCCCATTGGCCTGGAGTGGCAAAGTGTGGCCAGTGGGAGCCGCGATCGGCCGAACCTGCGGACGCAGCAGGTAAGTAAACTGGCCCAGCTTGCCAGGGTGCCTACCCTAGCGGGCCGTGTGCCAAACGTTGCCAATCCCTGTCCTAGGTGACCACAGCAGGGCTGGGGGTCGAGCCCCGCAGGAATCCTGGGCCCAGCCTTGTTGGGGTTATGAGGACTCTGCCAGACAGGAGAGTGGAAAGGGAGTCCTCGAGGGCAGGGAGGCCTCTGGGTAAAGGAAGTGGGAGCGAGGACTCAGATCCTTCTGTTAGCCTGTTTCACCCGAGTAGCGCAGAAGCCAGGAAAGTTCCCCACAATAGAGGGACCATTCCGCCACTTACACAATGAAAGGACACTGCTCTGATTATGTAAGTTACCACTGAAGTTGGGTTGGTGGTTAGTTAGGTAGTTCTAGAGTATGTTTGCTAAACTAATATGCTGTTGTATTACAATCTCCTCATTAGTTATAGATTATTGGAATAAGAGAGACTGTTCAGCTGTGTGATGCTGTTGTCCTATGTTATTAGAGTTCCCAATCTGGTGGTGGTGTGTTGGGTCCCTATCTGCTGTTTAATGATTGTGTACCAGCAGCGTCAAAGACTTTTTCCCATCTTCCTCTGACCTAGAGATTGAGACAGGTTTTGTTTTGGATGTGGACCTTATTATTGTGATCTTGCTGCATCAAGATTAGATTTCTGTAACATGTTCTATGTGGGGCTACATCTTGCATTATCTAAAGAACTAAAGCTAGTGCAGAGTGCAGCAACCTGTTTTTACATGGTGTTTCTCAGCAGAAGCTCATGTGATATCCATGCTCCATGATACACACCATATGACTATTGTTTTTGGTTGGAGTTACAGGTGTTGATATTGACCCACGAAACCCTACCTGAAAGATCACCTTTCTCCTCATGCAATATTGCCACAACTGCAGACAACACAGGCAGTCAAGTATGAACACTATCAGTATAAGGCTAGGTCTACACTACCCGCCTGAATCGGCGGGTAGAAATCGACCTCTCGGGGATCGATTTATCGCGTCCCGTCGGGACGCGACAATCAATCCCCGAATCGACGCTCTTACTCCACCAGCGGAGGTGGGAGTAAGCGCCGTCGACAGAAAGCCGCAGAAGTCGATTTTGCCGCCGTCCTCACAGTGGGGTAAATCGGCTGCGATACGTCGAATTCAGCTACGCTATTCACGTAGCTGAATTTGCGTATCTTAAATCGACTCCCCCCTGTAGTGTAGATGTACCCTAAGAGAGAAGGAACGGCAGTGTCTGTCAGAGGACCTCAGCTTCGGAACATACTCAGTCCAAAATTACCCAGAAGTCTGACCTCCAGGAAATGCTGCAAGCTCCATCTAATTACCCATGCTTTTGGGGAGGTCGGAGTAATATAAAACTGATGCTTGTGGTAAAGGAAGGCATGCTGTTTTTGGACTTGATTTTATCTTTGGTTGGTTATTTGGGGTGGGGATTAGGGGTTGAAAAGCAGCTACAGATTTTTCTTCATTGTATATTTAACATTTGGTAAAGTCACCAAGAGCCCAGACTAGGCACTCTTGGGTACATATTTATTATGGGTGGGATTTTCAAACACTGTCATCATTTGGACTAACTTTCCTCAATGCGAGGAAAGTTATGCGAGCTTTATAATGTATTGTAGTGTGAGCAGTATTAGGCCCATGCTGAGTGCTTTTGAAAATCCCTCTTTATAAATCTGACTAAAGCAAAGAATTGCAGTATACAGTAAAACCTCCTGTGGCCCTGATTCAGCAAATCACTGAAGCTTTTTTCATCAGGGAACTAAATCATGCAACAGTAGGGAATGTTCTCAATGTTCTACTTACTCACTCTTCACCAAAGCTAAACAGAATTGTTGACAGTACAAGTTATGTACTCAATGTTCTAACAGATCTTTTCTACCTTTGACTTCCATGACTCCTGATTCATCACAAAGAGCCTAATCTCCCAAGCTTGAGGGATAGAAACAAATTTTTTTGAATGAAAGCTGAGATTTTTGGGTATTTTCATGACTCCAGGAGCTGGGCCCTTTAACAAAACACCAAATATTTTGAGACTTGTGATCAAAACACGGGAGTTGGCGATGCTGCATATAAATAATGAAATAGTCATTAGAACAGGAGGACTGGCACTTGGGTTTTCCTCCTCTCAGGTGAGTGTGCTAACAACTGGACTATGGAGTCATTCTGTCTCTGGCTCAGTGACTATTTAATAATACACAGTGGAACAGTTTCAGCAGGAGCAATTGAGACCTGCCACAGAATACCTCATAGTCCAGTCATTGCGGGGCGAGGGAATAGCTCAGTGGTTTGAGCATTGGTCTGCTAAACCCAGGATTGTGAGTTCAATCCTTGAAGGGGCCATTTAGGGATCTGGGGCAAAAATCTACCTACAGGTTAGTCCTGCTTTGAGCAGGGGGTTGGACTGGATGACCTCCTGAGGTCCCTTCCAACCCTGATATTCTAGGATTCGGTGATTAGTGTACTTCTCAGGGAGGTGGGAGACTCAAGTTCAAATTCTTTTTCCACCTCAGGCAGAGGAGGGGAACTGAACCTAGGTCTCCCACATTGCAGGTGAGTGTGCTAACTACCAGACTAAAGGTTGTACGCTACCTACTGCTCTGCCCATTTGTGTGGGGTTGGGCATGCTCTGAACATGCATATTGAATCAGGTCCCAGAGGCAGGATAGGTAGGAGGATCGCACTGGGGCTTAGGGGTGAGATAGGTGACTGTGTGCATGCTCAGTGGTAGAAATTTAGACACCTAGGGAATTTTAATGACAGACATTTAGGCACCAAAGGACTGTAGCAGAATTTATTTTGTGCCAGGGCTCTGCCCTGACATCTCTTCTGTCAGTGGCATGCAAGGCAGGATCTCGCACATACAGTGCATATGAGATCACACTTCAGAGGAGGCCATCACTATTGCTTAAGCCCTGGCACCTCTTTCTTCTCAACTTAAGCACTGGATTTCAGGTGCCTACAGAGTTAGGCAGTAACTGAGCGTGGGTTTTGAGGATCCCAGGGACACTTAAATGTTGCACTTAAGTGCCTAAAGTGGAAATTAGATGCCTGAGTCCTTTTCTGGATCTAGTCTTGAGAGTCAGGGACTAATTCCAGCTCTCACACTGACTCCTGGCAATCATGTTCCTGCGTCCAACATTTGGGGCTTGTCCATATGGTGCAGTAACACACCTGATATGTTGGATTCATGAACTTGATTGCCAGGAGTCAGTGTCAGAACTGGGATTAATTCTGGATGCCCAGGAAGAGATCCAGAAAAGGATTTGTACATCCAACTGCCACTTTAGGGACCTAAATTCAACATCTTTAGGTTTAGCATTCTACTCCAGGACTTTCGCTGCTCTGTAGCAGTGTCCACACAGAAAGTTTACTGCGTGCAAGCTGGTGCACTGTAGATTCAGACCCTGGCTTGCAGTGCAGTGATTCAACATGTAAACAAACCCTCAGATTATTTGTGACTCTTTCTTTGCTGGTTTAAGCAAATAATGTTCTCTGCTTATTGTTGTTATGAATACATATGAAACAGACTTTTTGAAATGCCACTCATTTGTGTATATACTAAAGGCTCAGCATATTTATTCAAGGTGAATCCATCTGACCATCCTTATCCACTTCTCCCCCCTTAACTTTTCTTTTTATGGTCTTTTAGATAAAGATAGTTACATATCTCTGAAGCTACCACTTAAAGATCACCTGCAAGTATTCTTTTAAATGTGCTATTTGTAAGATTACATGCTAAATATCTGTTGTAGCAAGGGTAAGAGAGACATTCAATAAACACCTACCTTTCTCATTTCTGGTTCCTTAAGTTGTGAATTTCTGGCTTTCATTCTGAATGATGCCCCAGCATGCATTGTGCTTCTGCCATCATCATCATCACAGAAACTCAGTAGATCATCTAAAACTAATCGGTCCTAAGAGATAGGCGAGTGCCGTTCCGAAGCCTTGAAGCCTAGGGCGCGGGCCCGGGTGGAGCCGCCGCAGGTGCAGATCTTGGTGGTAGTAGCAAATATTCAAACGAGAACTTTGAAGGCCGAAGTGGTGAAGGGTTCCATGTGAACAGCAGTTGAACATGGGTCAGTCGGTCCTAAGAGATAGGCGAGTGCCGTTCCGAAGCCTTGAAGCCTAGGGCGCGGGCCCGGGTGGAGCCGCCGCAGGTGCAGATCTTGATGGTAGTAGCAAATATTCAAAAAAAAAAAAATACCCAGTCATTACAGTTAGTTAAGTTGTTTGGCATGAAGTTTGTCCATTTCTGATTTGCTTGGGTAATAACAAATGCCTCATTTAGATTTGACTTTTTGTTCTGGAAATCCAGTCTGACTCAGTTTTTTGCTGTTGCTAGAATTATGGCAAGTGTGTTGTGATCTAAATTTAGCAGAGCAATAGGTGGTCTGGATTTTTGTTTGGCATCAGCAGCAAAAGCCTTAATCAGGGCTTTACCAACAGCTGAAAGCAGCCAGATGTTTTTTTTTTTTTTTATTATTTAACCATGTAGATACTTGCACAATAAATCCATTAATGCTGATTGTTTCTCTGCCTGTAACAGGCCCTGGATTTTCAGTGAAATCTTTAAAATGGGCCATTAGTGAATTGCATAATGTAATGGATTATTCATGGTACAGCAGATTAACTTGTTCAAAGTTACATCAATTTGTTGCTTGACTATTCTAAGCACAGACTAGGGGCAGGGTTCTAAACCTATTTACCATTGTGGGCTGTATATGCCTGTTCTCTGTGTGTTATGTAGACTGCATCCACACAATATATATACTACCTGTATGGCCCTAAGGATGTCATATGGACTGCAGCTGTGTGCTGATTGGGCTGCAAGCAGGCTGAGAACTACTGGACTAGGGGATGTGTTCTTGCTTTCAGTTTCTTTCTTGTCATCCCAGGATTATGTATATCTGGCATGCATTTATGGTCAGGAAAAATTCTGGAATGAAAATGGCACCTTCTTCACAGATCTGTTTTCATCTAAGTTGTATTTACTTATTTTACTATCTATGACAGGTTTCAGAGTAGCAGCCGTGTTAGTCTGTATCCGCAAAAAGAACAGGAGTACTTGTGCATCCGAAGAAGTGGGCTGTAGTCCACGAAAGCTTATGCTCTAATAAATTTGTTAGTCTCTAAGGTGCCACAAGTACTCCTGTTCTTTTTACTATCTATGAAACTTCACAATCTTATACAGTCCATTTGAAAATATAGCCACAGTATAAATTATGTTTGGAGTGCACAAGGGCAGGCTATATCATTGTTCAACAAGTTTCAGCAGGGTGATTGTTACATTGTTGTTAAACCAGAGTAAGTCAGATCAGAATCAGGTGTATGATAATTTACTTATTAATTGTGGAACATATATTTTACAGCCTGTGCTCACCCTCCTGGTTAGGTTTCACTTTCTAAATGATCTGTCACTTGGTGGAGGTTTCCCTTTAAAACCTAGGGTAGGAAACCATCAACTTAAAAATCACTGAAACACTTCATATTCTATCTCAGATTACTTTAATGGAAATGTATTATAGGAAGAAAGTTTTGTTGGATTTTTTTTTTTTTAATTCGTTTATTTTGTGCATTTGTCTTCACTTGGTATATGTTCAATTTCACTCTTACCTCCCCAATCGAACCAATTAGTTAGTTAGTTAGTTTTTTCCCATGTTTATGTGGGTCTTTCACACAACCCTGGGGAGAGAGAAATAATTTCTACTAAGGAAACAACTGTAATACTATGACAGTTGGCAAGGAGGAGTTAATGCGATTTACCCACTTCTGCAGGAGGACAAAAAGGTTGCCCAAGGTATCTCAAAGCTCTGAACAAAGCGATGAGCTAAATATTGCTTGTGCACGTAGGCATATGGAACAGCTATTTTGTAGTTGGCAACTGATCACCTATCCTTGGATAATGGAGCCTGGTTTATTGAAGGAAAGAATGTTGGCTTTTGTAATGAATATATTTTATGGTGTTTGAGAGGACTTTGTAAAAAGGCTGCCCCAATAAATGATTTACCAGGGCAGTAAAAACATTAAGAAAATTGCTAACACTGTATCTCATTTAAGTGCACTTACTCTGATGAGCAGTTTGCAAAATGATGCAAGTTATATCTAATCTTCTCAATGTGTGTTTCACAAAAAAATGCTACCACATTATCCCATGGACAAGGGGCAGGGTGGATATCAAATAGTGCACAGGACTTGCTGATTTATTGGGGGAGCTGTAGAGAAAAATGAGGTGTGAGATTAGGACTAAATCATGTACACAAAATGATTCCTTCCAAGAGCAGCATTAAATAGGAAGCAAATTAAAACTAGTTATGACAGACTCAATTTGCACTTTTGTCTCTCTGCACATGGGCCCACAGCAGAGTCCCTGTACTCTGGGTATCTGAGTTCTTAAAGTTTATTAATGTAATCTAGATTAATTTATTAAATGCACAGTATGTCAAATCTCTGTCACATTGATGATAGACATATAGGGGAGCCCGTTTACAGAGAGATGGAAGCTGTGTGGTGTTCAGTCACCTGAAATTGAGTGGGGGGGCACTGTCTTCATAACAGACTTGTCTCTGAATAGATGACATCTGAATTAGTAATGATCTTTTATAATTTTTTAATTGTGATGCCTACCTTTTTTGGTGATTGGACGTCACTGCACTTTCTGCTATAACTGCATACACACCATTCTAGAGCAGTTAGTGCTGTACATACAATGTTTGTGCTATACCTACCACACATTGTAGGCAGCAACAGAATTCATGCATGTTCAAATGACAGTCAGCGGAGCCTTCCTTATCATGAACCTTTAATTTACCTCCACTCTTATGGGTTGTCTCTTCTGTGGCTTAAGGACTGCATTCTTATTGCCCGCTCAACTTCCATACTTGTACTGCCTGTCTACCAGCTTCATCCAGTAACAGCAGCTGGTGAGATGTGTGAGTGAGAGTTTTCATGTCTGCCTGAAACTATAGCAACCAGCTCAATCCATTGTATTCTGGGTCTCTAGGCGCCATTACTGAAGGTGCTTTTGGGGTATTTATTTTATGTGGAACACACACCTCCCTGAAATCACTCCCACTGGTTGCTGCTCATATTGCAGTCGTGCAGATCTGATAGAATGCTGGGAAATAGTTCACAATTTCCCATTGTTTCAGTAATTTTTGGAGCATTGTGTTTACTCCAAAAGGGGATGATTTGACCCCTGCATTACATTTTTGAATAAAACCCAATGCTATGACCATCACTCATTCGCCACAAACATAGAAAGTGAGATTCAGTAAAAATAAAATAAATGATCAGTATTCTGATCACACACCTTTTAAAATGATAGTTTATCAGTATCCTCCTCTCATGCACAGTACAACCGGCATGAATTTATTGTGAAGCTTCCCCTTATTAAGAAGGCTCAATGTTGCTTCTTGGCTTCCTGCCACTTCTCACTAACACCCACCAAACCCTTCCATTTGTCAGGCTAGTTAAAGCTGAATGATGAGGCTTCACTGGGCGGTGTTGAATCTGTCTCTCTAGAGCTGAATTTCTCCTCATGTTCAGTGAACTGTTCCTCTTGTTTATGTGGCTCTGTCTGGCACATTTTACTGTGTGAACATGAACAGAAATCATGGGAGTGTCAACTTAAGGTGTAACACAGAGTCTGAGTTTAAAATATATATAATCAAAGAGTCTTCTCTGGTGTTACAGTTAGGAAGGAAAGCTTTCTAAGCAGAGGCCTTAATCACCAGCACAAAAGTTCTAGTCAGTGGTCCTGAACCTGCCATGAGTTCCATTCAGGCAAACCCCTGTGCGGCTGCCCATGTGAATACCGATTGAAGTCAACTGGGTCTCTGCATAGGAGCAGGGGTACACCTGCATTGAACAGTTCACAGGATCAGGGCCTTAACTTTAAGATGAGCATAGGCATAAACATTGGGAAACAGAACCGGTATAAAAATGATTTTCTGACTATTTTAAAGTGAATTTGATGCTTGAAAAAAAGGCAGTCTATCTATGTGGATCATGTGTGAGTTATCCACAGATGGGTCAGCAGAGGGAGGAAAGCTGTTTATGCTCTCTGTTGTATCCTGTTCAGTTTGTTGTATGGCTGTACTTAGTCTGTGGTGTATCCAGGTGCTATGATGATGGGTACATAACAAGTTGTTGTTTTAAAAAAAAAATACAACCCCACTGTCATTTCTTGAAGACACAGGCAGCAGCCAACAAGTACAAGATACTGCTGCTTATAATAAAAACACAGGTGACCAGCAGACATCTCTCCTTTTCTAAGTATGGCAATGCTAGTGAAATTTGTGACTTTTGTGTTGATATTAACCTACCCAATTTATGAATTTAAGGCTAAAATGTAACCTGCATTATAGAGGTGGAGAGGAAAAACTATTTCCATGACAAATATGTTCTCTTAAAAATACCACAAGAAATTTTAATCCCTATACAAAACCAACAGGATCTTGGATTTCATAGGTAAGGTTTCAGAGATACTACCCACACTGCAGAGGTACTCCATTTATATACAGTGAGCTACACTGATTCTTATTATTATTGTAGCACTTAGGAGCCTCAGTCATGGACCCGGACCCCATTGCACTAGGCACTGTACAAACACAGAACAAAAAGACATTGCTTGCCCTAAAGCAGTGGTGGGCAACCTGCGGCCCGACGGGGGTAATCCACTGGCGGGCCACCATACAGTTCGCAGGCACGCCTTCTCAGTGGCTGCGATTTGCCGTTCCTGGCCAATGGAAGCTGCAGGAAGCAGGTTACCCACCGCTGCCCTAAAGAGTTTATAATCTAAGTATAAGACAAGAGACAACAGATGAATACAGACAGATGAGGGAATACAAAGAAACAACTATGTGTTGGCAGCAAGCATCATATTAGAATCACAATATTTTTGGTTTTGTCATTGGTTTCTTTGGGGGTTTGCTTACTTAGGAGAGGATCAGCTAAAGGAAAAGGTGTGAGGGGGAGGAGAAGCGGGTGTAGAACAAAGCTGAGGTGAAGGGACTGTGAGGAGGAGGGTTGGCGCAAGCAGCCAATCAACACAGGGCAGAGAAAGTCAGAGAACATTCTCTAGTTTTGATTGGAAATGTCCGACGTGCCCTGCTTTAGCTGCTTCTTGTCTTACCAGGTGGAGTCCCTGCTTGGCTCCTCTCTGCAGCCCAAATGGTAGGGTGAGGGGAGGCAGTGCCTGGCTCTTAGTGCCCCCAGAGTGGGTGGGGTCTCCCTGCACAATTTTGGGTCTAGGGGGGTGCTTAAGGGCGGGATAGCCCTGGTTGGACCCCATTTTACCCTCTCCCCACAGTGCAGCAGTCCCTACTGCTTGGGAGACTCCAGCAGAGACTGTACAAGCCAACCCAGAACTCTGGGTACATATTCATAGTGCTAGCCCAGACCAGATCTGTGCTGCTGCACTTCACTGCTATTTCTAACTGTGCTACGTAGATTAAAGTTAGCGTGGGTATGTCCGCTTGAGCTGCACTCACAGCTCCAACTGCAGGTAGACATACCTGTGTATGCGCAGTGTAGCTATTAAACAGACAACACTTAGACTATTAAGCTATTTCATCCAAGTGGCTCTGTGCCTCCTCTTTAGTTCTCCCTAAAGGTTCATACCACAAAGTGAAGAGCAACTACTGGAGATGAGTGGTCTCAACTTCCATTGAAATCAACAGAGGTGGAAAATATTCAGCACTTCTAGGAGTTACTTGATATCTTGCAGAATAAAGCTCTAACAGTTTGTCGTTGATAATTATTCTTTCACTTGCAAATTGGCCGTTATAACATGGTAGCTTGCCCCATGGACTGGGAGAGCCCTGGTTTAAGCCAACCCTGATTACAGGATGAGCCCCACCTCATAGGAATCAGGTGATTCCAGTATAAAAGGAGCAAGATGTTGCAGTGAAAGGGGAGGAAAGCCCAGGAAGTTGTGATGGAATCTGTAGAGAATGAGGAATGCTTTCCAGACTGCCAGGTAACAGACCCTGTCTAAGCAGGGGAAAAGTTGCAAAGGCCCCAGATAGAAAGGCCTGGGAGGAAGAAGAGAAACCTTGTATTTTGTGGACTTAGAAATATACTTTATTTGGAGAGTTTTAGTTTTATTTGCAGTTTATTTTAGATTAATAAATGTAGTTCTTCAGGAGGGTATTTCTGACCAAGAAAAAGCCTGAAGGAAAGTTTTTATTTGACATCTAAGAGAGGAAAATGAGTCAGGCTGTTTGTAGCATGACCTTAGATCAGGGGTTCTCAATCAGGGGTAGATGTACCCCTGGGGGTACCAGAGGTTTTCCAGGGGGTACATTAACTCCTCTAGATATTTGCCTAGTTTTACAACAGGCTATATAAAAAGCCTAGCAAAGTCACTACAAACTAAAATGTAATGCAGACAAAATGAGAAAGTAAGCAATTTTTTAGTAAGTGTGTGCTGAGACACTTCTGTATTTTTAAGTGAGGTGAAACTTGGGGTCTGCAAGACAGATCACACTCCTGAAAGGGGTACAGCAGTCTGGAAAGGTTAAGACCCACTGCCTTAGATCATAAGGGATCTATGGAAGGGACTGGTCCAGTTACAGCCTTTTTGTCAGACTGGGCCTGATTCTCATGCCCTTTATACCACTTTGGTATTAAGGTCTCCTTTATGCTGCCAGAGCAGTAAATGGGCTGTAGTGACAATAAAGATCATACTTCTTTTGGTTTTGTTCTCTGATTCAATCTGTTCTTCATAATTCTAATGGTGCAAAAGCTAAGTGTGTTTACCTTTTGGCTTTTACCATCATATATTGTTTCCTTTTTTGGACAGGTTTGTCAAAAGGTAATTTTAAAGGTTCTCACAGAAATGACTGGCTTTTAAGTTGAGAGACAATTGGACCAGCTTCTAAGTAGACATATATGTAGAGGATGGTGAATAAAGGCAGTTGGGGGGGGGGGGGGGGGAGTTGCTATATGCCTCCCTTTGTCACTAGCAGTATTGTGCTCCCCTTAAACTGCCAAATGCTTTTTGAAAGAGTAGATGAAAGGCTTGTGACATCTGATGAGAACAACAAATTGGAAAGTTTGGAAACTGAATCCAGGTGACTGAGCCTACTGAAGTCTGACTAATGCGCCGTGTCTTTGTTACATGTAATTTGAACTGTGGATCAAGTACAACTCAAAGAGATACTCCTATTAATGAACTGACTGCAGAATATGATACAAATGAAGCATCTGTGTCTATAGCAGGCCAAACCTTCACATGTGCTCTGCTTAATCTTTCCAGCTGAACTAGCAGAGCTTGATTAGAGCTGAATGAAAAAGAGAAATTATTCCCAACTATTTTCACAAAATTAGAATGCGCTGCTGTTCATGCACTTGTACCAAAAGTGTTCTCTTCCCTGGCATACAGAATTTGTCATCCAATCAGAGTACAGAAATAATACATGTGACAGTCACACACCACAAATAATGAATTATGGATAGCAGACGTCAAAGTCAGAGGGTGAAATTTACCTCTGTACAGAGGACTTGCTCAAGACCGATGCACCATTTAAATCCTGCTTAAATCCTCCAACTCATGTAAAAGATTTATTACTTTTTGAAGGCAAATATGCAGACTATTGAACAATCAAGTACAATTACTAATAATTCCACCTCTCTGAGCAGGGATCTGCTCCAAGCAGCCAAAAAAAAAAGCCACGATCGCGATCTGCGGCGGCAATTCGGCGGGAAGTCCTTCACTCCTAGGCGGAGTGAGGGACCATCCGCCGAATTGCTGCCGAATACCTGGACGTGCCGCCGCTCTCCGGAGCGGCCGCCCCAAGCACCTGCTTGACAAGCTGGTGCCTGGAGCCCGCCCTGTCTCCGAGGGAGCTTCTTTGGATTTCCTGGTGGTAACTACCATATATTTTGCTGCCCCAACCTATAAAAAAGAAAATTTGGAGACCTATGAGACCCAAAGAATCCACCAATATCCTTTAACAGAGACTAAAAAGGAGCTCTCACTGTCCAGCTGCGAGCCAGCAGGCATCCATGTTACAGATCTGTCATCAGCATCTGGCAGGCATTGTTACAACTGCTGAAAGTCTCAGAAGAGAGAACAAGAAATGTATGGGCATGAACACTGAGCTCTCCTCCATGCTCACTCCTTTAAGAGATCCCTGTAGTTGAGGGATCAGGCACACAAGCATTGTATAGCACAAGTAGAGGCTTTACCAGTTCTGTAGCTAAATGTGACAGTTCTGGAGACTGAAGTCCTCTATCTGACACTGTTCACAAGGAAAAAATTCATACTGGAGGGATGGGGGAATGGGAGAAAAGTAACATTCTGAGTAGGTGGTGATGAATAAAAATGTCACCACAGAATGAGTTTACCATCTCTGACCTGTCATCCAAGCTATAAAGAGATGTTGAAGTTGTTGCAAGCAATCGGTCAGGCTGTTTAGTTGTTTACTCTACATCTTCTGGCACGGAAACTGGTCTGATATTGATTTGTTGCTGTGTCTCTTCAAGGTCATGCTGATCAATATCTTCTGTGTCCAAAAGGGGGCTCTCTGGCAACAGAAAGGGAGGTGCCTGATGCAGCAAGTTAAGAAAAGCAAGAATTGGGGTTGGGGGGAGAACTAGCTTACCTTGTGTTTGGACAATGTCATGTACCTCTATCTCCCGTGTTGATTAGCTGTTCACTCAAACACCCCCATGTCCCTTCACTTCAGTCTTGCTCCACTAGCCCTCCATCCTTCCCTCACTCTTCAGTGTCACCTCTTCTTTGCTTTGTCTTTTTGTTGTTCCCCTCTTGTCTTTCACCCTCTTACCCCTGCCCTCTGTAATGCACTTAATATTTATTCTACTTTTATGTTCTACCCCACTCTCCACTTTTTGTCTTGTCTTTTTAGAATGTAATCTCTTTGGAGCAGACACTGTTCGTTACTTTCTGTTTGTACAGTTCCTAGCACAATAGGGTCCCAGTCTGTGTTGAGGCTTCTGGGTGCTACTGCAGTACAAATAGACCATTAATATTGAAGTCAGTAGGAGTTTTACCACTGACTTCAATTGGAGTATGATTGGGCCAGGGGTCTCTAACTCTGCTGCAGGAGATTTCATGAAGGATGGCACTTCTGAGATGGTTGGGAGGACAGGCTTGTGCGTGTACCAGTCTCAGTATTGCCAACCCCAAAGTTCAAAAATCATGAGTCAGACCCCATAAAAATCATGAGATTTAAAAAAAAAAACAACAACAAAAAACTTATGATTTTTGACCAAAGATCGTTTTGTGGAGTTATTTTGGTCTGTCATTTTGAACTCCCCCTGCCCACCTTAGGCCTTGGCTACACTTGCAAGTTACAGCACTGTAAAGGCTCCCCCAGTGCTGTAACTCACTCCCCGTCCACACTGGCAAGGCATTTGCAGCACCGTATCTCTGTGGCTGCAGCACTGCATGTACTCCACCTCTCCAAGAGGAATAGCAAGTATTACGCTGCCACTGCGGCGCCAGTGTGGCCGCCCAATGCGCTGTGAATGGCCTCCAGAATTATTCGGCAGTATCCCACAATGCCTGTTCTAGCCACTCTGGTCATCAGTTCAAACTCTAGTGCCCTGGCCTCAGGTAACCAACCATGTGACTGACCCTTTACATTCCCCGGGAATTTTAAAAATCCCCTTCCTGTTTGCACAGCCCGGCGTGGCGTGGAGTGCTATCAGCGAATCTTTCCAGGTGACCATGCCTCCACGCACCAAGCGAGCCCCAGCATGGAGCAAGGGCGAGTTGCTGGACCTCATCAGTGTTTGGGGGGAGGAAGCTGTACAGTCCCAGCTGCGCTTCAGCCGTAGGAATTACAATACCTTCGGGAAGGTATCAAAGGACATGATGGAAAGGGGCCAAGACTGGGACGCCCTGCAGTGCAGGATTAAAGTGAAGGAGCTGCGGAGTGCCTACCACAAAGCAAACGGCCTCTCGGGTGTTCCCCCCGCAACCTGCCGATTCTACAAAGAGCTGGATGCGATACGTGGGGTTAACCCCAAGTCCACTCTGAGCACCACCATGGACACTTCAGAGCCGGAGGGGGGGAGGAGGAGGAGGATGAAAATGGGAGTGATGGTGGTGGGCCGGATGGAGACACCCCGGAATCCCTGGAGCCATGCAGCCAGGACTCTTCTTGAGCCAGGAGGAAGGTAGCCAGTCGCAGCGGCTGGTACTTGCTGGAGGACAAACAGAAGAGCAGGTTCCCGGTAAGCGGTTGTTTGTTTGTTTTTTTTGGGAAGGAATTTTTTCGGTGCGGGCTCTTTGGGAGAGGAGGGCTAGGCATGCATGCCTAGATGCTGAATAGTGCATTGATGTGGTTTATCACATTGCGGTAATCGGCCTCGGTAATCTCCTCGAATGTCTCATCCAGAACGTGTGCAATGCGCTTGCGCAGGTTTATCGGGAGAGCCATCGTGGTCCTCGTCTCAGCCAGGCTAACGTGTCCGCGCCACTGTGCCGCGAGGGGTGGGGGGACCATTGCTGCACACAGGCAAGCTGCATATGGGCCAGGGCGGAAGCCGCATTGCAGTAGAAGACCCTCCCTTGCTTCCCAGGTCACCCTCAGCAGCGAGATATCGTCCAGGACGAACTCCTGTGGAAAATGTTGGGACAGTGTTCAGTGTAGGTGCCTCCTGAAGCTGTTGGCTCTCCCCAAGGCACAGAAACCCAGAGGACAGTGCAGCCCTGAAACAATTAGTCCCCCTTACTCACCATTTTGAGGCTTCCGTGGGATATGTGTGCTCTGTTTCGGACAGGAAAATTGCTATTGTGTAGACCCTGTGTGTTTTCTACTCCTTAAGTGCGGGGGGAATCATTACTCTGTCTGGTATAAACAATGCTGCCTCTGTTCAATATTGCATTTTGCCTATACGGCTGTATCAACCTTGAGACCTCAGCTATCCCTCTTATCGCCTGCTCAGAGACTGCAAAGACTCAGGAAAAGACTGCAAAAAAGCAAAGAAGACATGCTGCAAGAAGTGATGCGGCAATCTATTAAAAAAAATCAGAAAGCACAGAACTGGAGGGAGAGAGAAAGCAGGATCCGCCAGGAAAACGCAGCGCACCGGCAGCAAAGCACTGATAGGCTCATAAGCATCCTGGAGCGCCAAGCAGACACTATCCAGGAGCTGGTAGCCATGCAGAAAGAGGAGCAGTACCGCAAACACACACCCCCCCCACAGCCCTTGTCCCAAAACTCTTTCCGTTGTGCCCCACTGTCACCTCCAACCCACTTTCCCCAACTTCCGTGTTCTTCACGCCACCCGCTGCCTCCAACACCAGTATCTTCACCACCCAGCCCTGAAAACCATGACATTTACCCTCTGTACCCAACCCCCATCACCATGCAGTATAGTTGTCCTGAAGTGCAGCACTCACTGCACAGCACACCAGACAGGACATACGCGAATCTGTGATTGTGCTGTTCCCCACTCCACCCCCTTGTTTCTTTTCAATAAATGGATTTTTTGGCTTTGAAAACATCCTTTATTATTGCATAAAGTAAAAGACTCCTTAGGCCAGGAAATAAACAGGCACTGCAAGTCTGCTTAGCAAACACTGATTCTTAAAGATTGGAACTACTGCTGGTTTTCAGCCTCAAATTGCTCCCTCAAGGCATCCCTAATCCTTGCAGCCCCACGCTGGGCCCCTGTAATAGCCCTGCTCTCTGGCTGTGCAAATTCAGCCTCCAGGTGTTGAACCTCAGAGGTCCATGCCTGAGTGAAGCTTTCACCCTTCCCTTCACAAATATTATGGAGGGCACAGCATGCGGATATAACTGCGGGTATGCTGTTTTCGGCCAAGTCCAGCTTCCCCTACAGTGATCGCCAGCGGCCCTTTAAACGGCCAAAGGCACACCCCACAGTCATTCGGCACCGGCTCAGCCTGTAGTTGAACCGTTCCTTGCTGCTGTCAAGGCTCCCTGTGTAGGGTTTCATGAGCCACGGCATTAACGGGTAAGCGGGATCTCCAAGGATCACAATGGGCATTTCAACTTCCCCTACCGTGATCTTCTGCTCTGGGAAAAAAGTCCCGGCCTGTATCTTCCTGAACAGCCAAGTGTTCCGAAAGATGCATGCGTCATGCACCTTTCCAGGCCAGCCTGTGTTAATGTCAATGAAATGCCCACGGTGATCCACAAGCGCCTGGAGAACCATAGAGAAATACCCCTTCTGATTAACGTACTCGGATCCTAGGTGGGATGGTGCCAGAATAGGAATGTGCGTCCCATCTATCGCCCCTCCACAGTTAGGGAACCCCATTTGTGCAAAGCCATCCACTATTTCCTGCACGTTACCCAGAGTCACGGTTCTTCTGAGTAGGATGCGATTAATGGCCTTGCAAACTTGCATAAACATGATTCCAACGGTCGACTTTCCCACTCCAAACTGGTTTGCGACCGACCGGTAGCTTCCAGATTGCAATAGCTACCCGCTTCTCCACTGGCAGGGCAGCTCTCAATCTCGTGTCCTTGCGCCACAGGGTGGGGGCAAGCTCCTCACACAGTCCCATGAAAGTGGCTTTTCTCATCCGAAAGTTCTGCAGCCACTGCTTGTCATCCCAGACTTCCAGGACGATGTGATCCCACCACTCGGTGCTTGTTTCCCGAGCCCAAAAGCGGTGTTCCACGGTGCTGAGCATGTCTGTGAATGCCACCAGCAATTTCGTGTCGTACGCATTACGTGGCTCAATAGCATCGTCGGACTCCTCACCCTCATTCTCACTGTCACTTTGGATCTTAAGGAATAGTTCGACAGCCAAACGTGATGTGCTGGCGAGACTCGTTAGCATATGCCTCAGCAGTTCGGACTCCATTTCCCGCAGACAGATCGTGCTGCACAGAAACTGTTGAAAGATGGCAGCAAAGGTGGACAGAAACAAAGGGATTTCTGGGATGCGAAGCGATGCATCACGGGGCATTGGGACAGGAGCCAGAATCCCCCGCACCCATGCCCCCTTCCCACAACCCCCGGCGCCAGAATGGGAAAAGGTGCTCTGTGGAATAGCTGCCCATAATGCACCACTTCCAATAGCGCTGCAATTGCCGCAAATGTGGCCACGACAGTGTGCTGGGCAGCTGTCAGTGTGGACAGACTGCAGCGCTTTCCCTACTCAGCTGCACAAAGTCAGGTTTAACTCACAGCGCTGTACATCTGCAAGTGTAGCCAAGTGCTGCAGGGGACCCAACTGAGATCTAATTACAAAGATTTGTATAAAAAGCTCCTTGATTGATGTGGAGTTTCCAGTTTCTCCTCCAAATACTAATTAGCTCCCCCATCTGCTCCTTGCACTTCTGCTCCTCTTGCAGCTCCAGTTGTTCTTCAACGCCATCTCCCAGACTTGATGGGGCAGCTACAGTGGGATCCTCTTCTCCCCCTTCCCAGACCTTGGGGACATGGGGGGACCGTCCCAGGAGTTATTTCCCACTCTTCCTCTTCCTGGGCCTGGTGCTGCAGAGATGGCGGAAGGAGTTGCAGAAAGGAGCTGACCCACTTTTCACAGTGGGGAGGAGGGAGCAGCACGGCCCTGAGCTGCTGGGCCCTTTCTGATCCCTTCTCCTTATTCCCCGCTTGTGAGAATGTCAGCTGCTCCCTCTCCCTACCTAAAAATTCCTCTTGGCTTCTGAGGGGATGGCGGGAGAGCTCTGTCTGCTTCCTGCAGCAACCTTGGTTGGCTGCTTAGTTGTGGGACATCCGGGCACAGCAGTGCTTCCTCCAACATCCTAGTGGGGTAGAAGGACAGGTTCCTTCCTGACTGAGACACCTGTGAAGACTGAATGAGTTGTGTGGCCCAGAGCCAACCATTGGAGTTGACACTACAAAACAGGCTCTAATGGGACAATGTTGGGCCTTCCATACATAACTGCAGAGGTTAATGATTCCTATTCCCCCTGGTCAGGTAAGCTACCCTCTGAACTGTCTGTACAATCCATTTTAATCCATTACTCAAAGTAGCAGTCATCCATCAAGGGACTGGTTTTGTTTGCTATGGGGTGGTAAGTCTAGGTCAGTGGTGGGCAACCTGCGGCCCCTGGGCCGCACACGGCCCATCAGGGTAATCCGCTGGTGGGCTGTAGGGTGACCAGATAGCAAATGTGAAAAATCGGGGCGGGGGTGGTAATAGGGGGGGTAATAGGAACCTATATAAGAAAAAGACCCAAAAATGGGGACTGTCCCTATAAAATCGGGACAGCTGGTCACCCTAGCGGGACGTGAGACAGTGTTTACATTGACCGTCCGCAGGCACAGCTGCCCGCAGCTCCCAGTGGCTGTGGTTCACTGTTCCCTGCCAATAGGAGCTGTGGGAAGTGGCGCGGGCCACAGTAATGTGTTGGCCGCTGCTTCCCGCAGCTCCCATTGCCCAGGAATGGCGAACTGTGGCCACTGGGAGCTGCGGGCGGCTGTGCCTACAGACGGTCAACGTAAACACTGTCTCACAGTCCACCAGTGGATTACCCTGATGGGCCACGTACGGGCTGCAGATTGTCCACCACTGGTCTAGGTCATTCAGAGACAAGGGCATTCCCCTGGTCCCATTCCCAGAGCTATTATTGAACAATTATTTGTTTGCAATATTTGTCTCATTTTATATACTGCATTATGTTAGTTAATCAGTGGCTATTGGCGATGGGGGTGCTCTATAAATATTATTTTGATCAATACCTATTCATTAGTATTTTATATCTACTGTGAGAATTTTTCATGCTGGAAATTTACAAATATATGCGACTAATGAAAAGAGGAAAGACACTGATTGTTACTCTCTTACATGTAAAGATTTTACTGTTTAAGAGATGCAAACATGCTTCTTAGTTTATAATTTTGTAAATATTCTATTTTTAAAACCATTTATATCTTTGAATTTTTGAATGTTATTTGTAAGTGACTTGGTTTGACCTGTTTTTACTTGAAATTGTAATCCTGTTCCTGAATGCCATCTGCCCATTCATATTGCTTGTGTTCCAAATAATATCTTCAAGGCTAGAGCGTACAGCTTTAACTATCACATGATACAGAGTCCCATGCCTCTTAATCAGAGCATCAAGTGATTCATTCAGTGTGCCTTTTTTTTTTAATTTCCTGCCACAGCCAGCCCTCTCACAAGTTTCTGACCGCTTTAAGCAGCCTGAATTCACTTCCTAGCCTCTCTCCCTTCTGGCTAGGACTCCTTCTCTAAGCTGCCCGTTGTTCCTGCTTCTTTGGCCTCGTTTGGATTGCTTTACTCATTTGCTATATTGCAACCTCTTATGATGAGATTTCTCATGGAATGAAGAATTTTCAGATGTGAGCTCAGCCATAATTCAAACTACTGGCAAAATAGGAACACAGCATAATGTTTTCCCCTAAGCATTAGATTTGTAAGCTATTTTGGAGCAGGGACTCATATTTGCACAGCACTTAGCACAATAGGGCCCTGATCTGGTTGGCCTCTAGGTGCTACCACAATATAAATATTAATAACAGATAGAGGAAATACTAACAAGTCACATGAGCAAAAATGCTTGGCATTACCATGTAACATTCAGAACATCCATTGACAAGATATCCTCCAAATGTTTCTGGCCTTAATATACTTGTGAAGTGCATTTGCTCTCTATGGCTCTGATCCTATATTGAGTTCCTCACGGGTGGGACTGCATGGAGCCTCACTGACTTCTGTGGGATCTAACTACCCAGAGTTCACTGCAGGATCAGCACTATATTTGTTTGTGGCATATATGTTAAGTTATGTTAGCTGAAGTTCTGCTAGACCTAACTAGACCTGGATATTCAAATTCTGGTCTCAGTCACAGTGGTGGAAATCCAGCATAACTTCATTGGCTGCACTGACGTTACTCCTTATCTTTTGCTGGTGTACATGAAAGCATAATTTGGCTCACAGTACATAAACATTATAGAAAGCAAGACGAAAGAATTAAAATGCATTTAGTCTTTTGAAATGCTGTAAGGCAGTTTCATATAAGCTACAGTGAAAATTTGTGCAACAAGAGTTACCCATGTAGCTTACATGGCAATGATATTTGTTAACAGTCATTGGTTCACAGACATTTGATATGGGTTAACAGCAAGGGGAGAATCCTGCATGAAAGAATCCATGCCTTTACAAGTCTAAGGGCCAATTATTGGACATCCATACATGTATATGCATTCCAGAAAACCTGTGGGCAGTAGCAAGACTATATGGCAAAGTTAGCTACTCAATTATGCCTTCTCCAAGTGCTCCATGGCTAATACTGCAGGGGGAGGGGGACATAATAAGTTGTGGGAATTTTGGCATAGTTTGCATTTGCTTGTGTGGTTGCACAGACCAAGCAATGGTCCCTAGGCCTTTCTGCCATGCACACACATTTCTATTACACTATATCACTTTTCAAGGACTCCGATTGACTTCAAGGAGCTCTGGAGCAGGCCCTTACTTATGCCACTTTCCCAGCATTAGCCAGAACTTGACCCTGTGTACACAACATCTGCCAATACTAGTCTTGAGAGTAGGATCACAAGGATAATATTTTCATAGATTAATTTTTCTTGAACAACTGCTCCTGACTAATAGAAACCCATGCTTTCACTTTCTTTAATGTTGCTAATGTATTATGTGTATGTCTCTTGGTCTTGCATTCTTGCATTGTATGAATTTCTTTCTTGGCCAAATTAGTATCATTGTGAAACCTCTAGTAGAATATTGTGGGGGAACCCACAGAAAGGACTTGAAGTTATGAATTGAGTTCTTAAAGCACTTTACAATATAAGTGTATCAAATCTCACTACATCTGGTGATGTAGGTAAACATTGTTATTCACATTTTACTGAGGGACAAACTGTGGCCAAAGTCACACAGGAAGTTTTTGACAGAACACAGAATTGAATGCTGGTCTCCTGACCTCTAGTCTGGGACCACAACCACAAGACCATCCTTAGTCCCATTTAGCAATCACAGAAAAACATATAGAAAAGAGGAAATTTAATTTCTTCTTTGGAAAGTGTTTCAGTATTTAGAGCCAAGACACAGGGCTTTGTTTGGATTTTAGGGCAGGGGTGGGTTGGGAAAGGGAAGTTTGTTAGCTTCCCCTTTTAGAAATACACTCCTGCCTTGACCATGAATATTCACTTTGGCTATTACACTGAAATTCCAACCTTCAACTCTGACTGAGCTGCACCATGTTTCTCTGATTGTATTCCAGGTTAGGAAAAGAATACAAGATGTGCTTCACTCCGAACAATGTCCAGAGGGAGGTTGTTCAAGAGTGCAGTGAGGCAGAGGACCGAGTGTACTGCTTTCACAGCGCTCTTGGCCTTTATCAAATTTGGGAGTGTCATTCTGTCCTCACATCTTTTATGAAGAGTATTAAATTGAAACAAGAAATTGAGCTCTCTGGAGATGAATCATTGTTGTTCTCTGTGATTATGGTACAGTACATCATCCGTCTGTCAGGGTAAAGACTGGAATCATTGAAAGGCTGATGAAAAATTGACACTGATATAGCATCAACGCAGGGACAATCTACCATTTATGATCAGCTGGTGTCTTGTACTCTTCTACATCAATCTTTTGCTTATTTTAGTTTGTAACAATCCAGTGTGCGCCATTTATATCATTGCCCAAACCAGTGCTGGGAATACACAGGTGTCAGTTCCTGACTTCAGAAGCATTAGAGGCAGCATTTGACGATGGATTCAGTGCTAGCAGGGTGTGTTAAGGGAGTTTTTACACAGAGTAAAACAGCAAAGCTTCTGCATCCCAGAATCGCTTGCAGGAAATATACACTAGAGAACTGAACTGATGGAACAGCACTTGTATAAGCATCAGTGGTGCTGTTTCCACGTTAGGCATATTCTGTCAGGTGTAGGTCTATTGCAGCTTTGTACTGTGTCCATACTAATGTTGTACTATACCATTTGCAGTCACTATGCTCTAGAAACTTGTTCCAGCTCATTGAAGCAGTGGCTTCTGGGAGATTTCAAAAGGCCTTTTGGGATATCTAGGGAAGCCCTCTTGAATTGTGGACAAAGAGGTCAAGCTACCATAATCCACTGGGTAACTCCTGTTAAGTCCTCTGGTGACAGCACCAGTTTATATTCATCTTCTCAAAATGGATGCCAAGATGAACACTCAGAAATCTCTCCTGGCTAAGCAAGACCATCTGAGGTGACAGCAGAAAAGAAATAGAGGTGATCCAGAAGTGCCTGCAGAGAACCAGAGATTAAAACCATGAGCTCACAGAACACATACAATGGTTGGACACCTTCTGCCACTATTTGAGTGGTTGGCTGCATGCTGTACTTCACTGGGTGGAGCACAGCTTTTGTGTCCAGGCCATGACCACAGACTGACAGAACTAAGTTGTTCTCAAGACCTGAGATGAGCAATAGTGGCGACAGAACTTCAGAAAGAGCAAAGAACGTTTTCCATATCCCTGTGGGGAGCTAGTCCCAGCATTGCAAAAGCAAGCTGAAAACTCTATTTAGCAAGGGAAAGAGGGTGGTGATTGCTTTCTGGAAGCTTCCTACTTCAGATTGTTTCTGGTCTCTTGGGCACCAGTTTGTGCTTGGGAAATCCACAATGAGTGGTGGTGTGGTGTTTTGCAGGGTAATACACTGGTGGTTTATATGCCAATAATCATGTGATAGATGTAAACGTAGTTTTCCCAGACTCTGCAGCAGCCACTGCCAGAACCTGTGTGTCCCACCCTCCCCTCCCCAACAAATGCAGGAATATATTAACAGAAAGGGGTGCTAATCCATGGTGATGTAGACATTGCTGGACCATCATTTCAGGGACATAGACATGGACATAACATGGCCAAGCAAAAGGCACAATGCTGCAGCTTTCCAAAAGCTCTGGAAAAGGGTGAACTCTCTTCTCCCTGAACACTATTGACTTTGATCATGATTTCTGTTTCCATTGTGCTTCTGGGTGACTCTGCATACTCACATTTGCAATGGCTAATGCAATATTTTCCAACTTACATAAATCTGGAGACACACACAGATTCAATTACACCAAATGTTTTTTGTTATGATGAAAAATAGTACAAACTTAACAATTCTAAAACAAACTGACTAAACAGCAAATGACTCATCATTTTAACCAATAATTTAAATCTGAGCTCACACTATTCTCTGAAAATGAACTGGGATTCCTGACTGAAGTGAATGTCATTTGGAACAGCAATCATCATAACACAATAAGTAATAGGACATATGTAAAAGAAATAGAGACTCAACCAGCTTGTGAATGTAGTGAATTGAATAAAGTGATAACTGCAATGCAGTTTAAATACAAACACTTCAGGACAATTTTTATAAAAATGTAACTTTATTCTTCTTCTGGAATTGATCCATGCAATTACAGATAACACCAAAAACTAAAAATGATTGAGATTCAAAATTGTATGTGCAAATTTTCTGCTGCACAGTTTTGATCAACTAACTTTTACTGAAAGCACATAAGTGGCACAGTTTGCTTGGTTTTGAGTCAAATCCTGGAAAGTCCAGGTTTGCTTGAAACTCAGCCCAGGTTTACTTATTGAGGCTTTTGGAAAACCTGACCAGAGTACTTAGTTCATAATGAAACCATCAGAGCTGATGGTTTTTGGCCTACAAAAGTTTAAAGAGTTCTGATTGGTCCCCTCCTTTCATCTGCATATGTACAATTCACAAGACTTGCTTCATAATATTGCACATTGGGAAGCTTTTAGTCTCTTGCACCACACTGTGCAATCTTTCCAGCTATCTGCATTGTTTACTCATGCTGTTGCAACATATAGATGGTAGATGATTGATGGATTTTCTTTTTCTTTTCAGCAGTGCTGCAGTCACAGCAGCACAAACTATTTAAAAAAAAAAAACATTCTGCAGGATAATACTGTCTGTACTAAGCTGAAAATGAGCCAGAACTTCCCAGCATGCCAACTGTGATCTCTTCTAACAGTATAATAGAAACTCTGAAGCGTCACTGCAGCAAGTTGTGCAGATGCAGCATCAATGTTAATTGGTCTGTATCTAATACCATCAGAGGGATACCCAGAAGAAAGATGTCCATATAATGCTGGGGCAGCATCCATCTGGCTTTTGAAATCCAATACCATAAGGAAACCAGGTGGGATGCAGAGTCTTAAAACTGTTTTTATCCCTTAGAATGATGTCTAAGTTCCATGTGGATAGGATATCTAGAAACTGGGAAGGTGAGGAGGGTGGTGGAGGCTGCAGTAGGGTTAGGCTGATGGAAGGTGCCTGGGGCACTTGGTTGGGAATCAGGGTTGCTGGAGTGCTCCACAGCTGGATTATGGGGCATTTGTTTAGCAGCTTAGCATGAAGGTTAAATAGGTGGGAGAAGGGATTGGGTTGTTTGCAGGGAGGAGGTGCAGAAGGGTTAGGAAGGAATGAGATAGGTCAGAGGCACTACAGCAACTATAATAAACTCACACCAATATAGCTCAATAGCAACTCTATTGAAACCTATAGATTTACAGTGGTGAAACAGCAGAATCTGGCCTCCTATGGGGAAAATGGGAAGATTTGGCAGATGCCTAGAGATTTTTGGGAAGCAAGTGTATGGATTTGTAAGTGTGTGTTCTTCTGCAAAACTGCAGTGCAGTTTACTGGGTGCTTGTCTGCAGGACTGAAAGGATGAATTGTCTTCCATATAAAACAAAACTAACACAGAAATAGTTGCATCAAACAGCCATTCAACTGAATTATTTAATGCAACTAATACAAGTATGAGGCTCTTACTGAATTAGTTACGTAAAACCAGAAACTCGGCTTCCTTCTATCCTGCCTCAAGCCAACATTATTTTCATTTTTATAAGGCCACATTAAAGTGTTAAATTAATAGCTAACCAAAGCTCAAGACATTTGGAAAAGAAAAGGAAACCATAAAATAAGCATTAAAAGGCGCTTATATAATGCTATCAGAATAGTTTAAAGACTAGTCTGTTGCTCTTGAAGACATAATCGTGAAAAAAAGAGTGCTTTAAATGCCTAGAGTGTTCTATATTATGTTGCATATTCAGAGTCTGTAACAGGGCTACTGTCTGCATCAGTGAGGTTAATCTGGACAAAGCAACCCCCAAAAGAAGATAGAAGTGCACAAAATTTGAATGCTGACAAGGTGTCCACTTTGCACAAACGAGCTATTTGTATCAGGATACACAACACCAACCCTCCGCACTTTGCAGTCTTAGCAAGTGGAGCACTACCAATTGATAATGAGGCTGGCTTGCTTTTTATTTCACACCCTCCAACCTTCGCACCCATTCCCCTTCTCCCTCTGGCCCAAATCCCTCTTGGCCTGATGCAGAAGTTTGTGGGGGGACTAAGGGTGGAGGTGGTGTCTCTCTTATCCTGGGACTGCAGAGGAGTGGGAGTGGCGGGTGAAGTCTCTCTCTCATCCTGGGATTGTTGGGACAGTGGGACCTAGAATTGGCCTGCTGGTGTGGATTAGAACAGCCCTGTGAGACATCTCAACATTTGCGCTGGCTACACTGGCCCCTATAACATTTTGACAGCAAGAGACTAGCCCCGCAGAGGGATGTCCCAGTCATGCCGCCTCCTGCTCTTCCCTCACCAGTGTTACTTCAATGCCTCCTACAGTGGAGGAAGGCATGGAGCAGGCTAATGGCAAGGCCCTCCGCACTGGAAGTTTATTTCAGGGGAGCATTCTGGTTGCTTTGTGGCCACTTTCTAGTGGGAGAAAAAGGCTACACAACACAGCTGAATTCTTCCTTCTGGATGTAAGTTAAATTCACTTACACCTGTTTTCTCACCAGCTGACCTCTGCTGTGTAACTTACACCACCACTTCACAGCACTTTGAAGAGATAAATAAGTGCCAAGTATGATGAAGTCTTAGAGCTGGTTAAATATTTCTGAGAATAAATGTAATGTGTGTGCTCTGCTGTTATCTGTGGAGATGGACTATTTCTTGTTTACAAGTATTTGAAGGACTGTCCTTCTAATCATGAAAATGTTCACAAACCCTGAATATTGTGTTTTAGAATTGAAGATTATTCACCCAGAGATTCATTGGAGTGTTTTACTCATTATTCAGTATTCATCCTTCATTATTCTGCTGCTTAAAATGCTGTATTCATCCAGTCAGGGAATAGAAACAATAGTGTCTTACGTAGGTGACCCATCACACATCAGGAAGGCAAATAGAATAATTTGCAGAGCCAGAAATGTGTTCACCTAAACTATTTTGTCCCTACTGATGTAGAACGAATACATTTGTAAAAGTGAAAATCAGCTTGCCACAGATTCATACATAGAAAAAGAGGCTACAGTTGTTTGATAATTTATTCACAGTGCTCTGATCAGTATTATTATTTTAATCACTTAGATATTTGGCCCACTGACTGATTCTGAAAGTATATCCACTTTTCTCTAAATATATATAAAAGGTATTGTCATTTTTTGTGGAAGACAAAATGCTGTTTTGCAGTAAATGCTCTGTAGCATGGATCTGCAATTTACAACCACAAATACTTAATATTTATCATTCCAAATCTAGGCTGAAATGGTGAAGCAGACAGGGCTATAATTCCAGAGGGAAATTGAAATCTGTGCAAAAGTCAAGGAGATGCTTGCACCAAAATAAAAATAAAAACATTAGCTACACCCGGTAATGATGAACATTCACAAATTATTTAAAGATTGTGTTGAGATAGGACAGAGAAAGGGCTTGTTCTTATGGAGGAGGAAAACTTAGGCCAGGTCTACATTAAAAAGGTAAGTAGAACCAGCTACATCTCTCAGGGGTGTAAAAAATCCATGCCCCCGAGCAACCGTTAAGCTGACCTAACCCCGGTGTAAACAGCACTTGGTTGACGGAAGAATTTTTCCATTACCTAGCTACCACCTCTTGGGGAGGTGGGTTAGCAACAGGAGAACCCCTCTGGTGGCTATAATGAATATCTACACTGAAGTGTTGTAGCAGTTTAAGTGTAGACATAGCCTTACATGCTGGAGCAAGACAAATGCCCCCAGGAAGGCAGCTTACATCAACCTAAGTATGTAAGCATCTACACTAAAATTTCGCTGCTGCCAATGTAACTGCTTTGCTATGCTGACTTAACTCCTCCACCACGAGAGCTGTAGAGTCCATGTTGATGTAGTTAGGTTGATGCAGTGTCAGTGTAGACACTGCACTGTTTACATCGACTGTTACTGGGTTTCAGAAGCCGCCCCACACTGACAGTACAATGGATACAAGTGCTCCTCGTGAAGAGGCGCACCGCTGAAACAAGGAGCAATGTGTAGACATACACCAGCAATGTAATTACTGTGGTGGCTGTATGCTGATGTAAGCTAAGTCAACTTAATGTTGTAGTGTATACGTGCCCTAAATGAGAGAACAAGTTTCTGATAATGGGAACACTGAGTGTTTGATTTAACTGTTGAGGCAAACATCACCATACTTGTTGTCCTTGGTACACATGCAGACAGGCTCTGAAACCTAACAGTGCAATACGACACTCCTTTTTAAGGATATATTACTGCCTTAACAAATATTGGGGGACAAGTAAGGCTTCTTGTGGCAAAAATTTGAGATATCAAGAAATTGTGGTAAAAATTACAAGCTGTGGACATCGACTGCAGGTCCTGTTAGGCATGTTTTAGGGAAAGCTTCATGCCTTCTTGAGTTACCTAACCATACCTCCTTTCCCATTTATGTAATGTCTTCCCAACTTAAGCATTTCCTCCTCCCCAACATGTTTGTTTAAACATTTTAGGATGCATAGGACCAAATTCAGAGAGATGGTGTATAAGGGTAAATTAAACTCCCTTAAGACTTGTCTTCTCTACAAAACTCAAGTTAACTAACCTGAGGTAAAATCCTAATGAAGACAAAGCAGTTTGTAGTTTTCACAAATTAGCTGCTTGAGATAAAGGTTATGGAGGAGCCTAGTCTTTAATTCTATCTGCTAAGTGTGTGAAAACTACAACCTGCCTTTTCTTCATTAGGATTTAACCTTGAGTTAGCTAACACAACATCGCCCATGTCTACACTTAAACAGCTACAGTGCTGTTAAACAGCTGTGTCACTGTAGTGCTTCAGCGTAGCCACTCACTACAGCAACAGGGTTTCTCCCATCGCTGTAGTTAATCCACCTCCTCAAGAGGCAGCAGCTACATCGACAGAAGAATTCTTAGGTTGGCCTAACTATGTCACTTAGGGGTGTGGATTTTTCACACCCCAGAGTGACTTAGCTTGGTCAACTTAACTTTTTAGTGTGCACCTGGCCTTTAGAACTTTTTTTTTTTTTAACTAGATCTAATTACAGCCCCTTAACAATATGTAAGTCACAGTAACAGAGTATGAATAGGTATAATCTATACAATGAGGAGCCATAAAAAAGTGTCAAAGCAGGGAGTTTAATGTATAAATTCTTACCCAATCTTATTTGCTTTTCTATCTGCACTCCGCTCTTCTGTTCCTTTGGTACACCAGTTTAAGTCTTTTCTATACAGAAAAAAAATTATATCAGCTTAACTACATTGATGTTAAACAGTTCAACTCCCCTATGCAGCTTGCATTGCTAAATTGCCAAATTTAGCTGAACTGCTTTTAAGTGAGATTTAAACTGGTTGAAGTGCATTTATGTGGGAGGAGGGGTTTACACTGGTTTAACTAGATTAATTGATTTTAAATCGATTTAGTTAAATCAATTCCATTTTTCTCATATAGGCAAGTCTTTAGACTCTCTTGGGATTAAAACAGTATGCTACAGACACACCTCCTGTCCCCCGATCCTCCCGTGGAAGTGGAAGGAGAACAAAGGCAAAACCCTGGGGAGTTGTGTAAATGAGAATCAAGCCCCAATGTATTAAAGCAGGCCTAGAAGGAGTTTAAAGGGAGTTTAAGTTGGTGTAACATACATTTTGAGGGAGCCAGCAGATGGTAAATTATACAAAAGGGAGCTCTGCACCTCTCACACTTTGTGTCATTAAATTCTGTCTAGAATTACTTCCTTATTTAAATTCATCTCTGCATTCACCCCAATGTATCACTTTCTCCTCATCTCTTGTCTTTCTATATTGCCATGATCAACTAGTGACACGTGAAATTTATACAGGTCAAGCAATGACACCAATCTAGTTCTGGGTCCCTGGTGTTTGCTCAGTGATTCATTTCCTCCCACATCGACCTATATTTGTACCTAGTTATAGACTGTTTCTCCTTCTGCCACACTTGTATCATTATTTTTTGCACTGAACATGTGTGGCTACAACATGATGTTACATTTTGCATGCACTTAGTGTCCCCTTGGCCTCCTTCCTGGTTTCAGCTGCACAGACCCCTGGGTGTTGCTCCATTTGGACTCCCACTGTTATTAGTGTAATGAATGCTCAGAACTGCCAGGAAGACTCTCTGAAAGTGAATTAGTTTCTGAGACCATTTTTATAGTGCTCTTAAGGGGCCTGAGGGAGAATTTTGCCCTTGTCTGCTAGATAAAAGATTTGTCTACACTTAAAAGTTTTGCCAGTTAAACTGTATTAGCATAATTAAAGCAACCCCCTCAGTTTGGATGCATATGTGATTATACCAACATAAGAGTGCTTATTCTAATTCAGGTACTGAAATAAGCTATAGTAGTATACATACATGCATTCTTTTATTATGCAAAACATCTCAGTCACATCACAATGAACAGTAAATGCAACACACCAGAGTCCTTGGCCTGCAATCTTCCTCCACGTTTCTTTACACAGTCTTTAAAGCAGTCTTTACACAGCCGTGAGAAGTGTGCCATATCACATCCCATCCAACAACCCACGTAGTGGAACCACACCTGCCCCACCATCAGTTCCTGCAACACTCGCTTTGGCAATCTTCCTCAGTTCATCTCACCCACGTGTCCTGCAAACTCAAGTTTTCTTTATCTGATCGTCTTGATATCAGATATCATTTGTGTAAATCTAGGCAATTGCCTCCTCTTTAGTCATGTGTGCAGTATAGCTAACATACTGCAAGTGCCTGTAGCATTTCAGTTAGAAGGCACTAACACGACTGCTACTCTGAAACCGGTCTTAAGGTTCTGTTTCCTTAGCATCCATGTCTGGCATCCATATAGCAAGATACTGAAGACAAGAGACTGGAGCAATTTTATTTAACACTTCATGGTAATACCTTTGTTTCTCCAGCTGTGGCTGAGTTTTTCTAGAGTAGCAGTTGTTAGTCCAATTCTATGTTGGATCCCTAAGTGATGGTTAGTGTCCCCTGTAGTCATCCTACCCAGGTTTGAAGTGCTGAATACACTCCAATGCCTCCTCAGATTTGGATAAAACTATCTCTGCCTTTTCAACATATCTGACTGTCACCACTGTCTTTTCATGTGACATCTTAAGCTCTTTCTTCTCTGCTTCCAATGCCATTCTGTCTAGCAACTTTTGCACCTCCTCTTGCAATGAGGACCATATCATCAGGGAAACACAGATGACTAATTTTTCATCCAGCCACAGGTACACACACTCCTCTTTTTAAGATTTTTTCAAGAGAACAGCTGAAGAGGATTGGTGGTAGCAAGCAGCCCTCTCTAACACGTACCCTCAAGTCAAACCAACTACTTTTCTCACGCCCCACACTAGGGCTTGGACAGGTATAATAATACCGGGGGGGGGGGGGGGAATCAGCCATACCGGAACTAGTCTTCTGCAGAAACCTCTAAGTGTAAACCAGGCCAAGTGCCCCCAGCAAACCTCCCTCCGTGAAACTGCCTCACCGGGCCCTGCGCGGAGCCCAGCCCCGGGGTCCCCACTTGCTCCCACCAGTGACTCCAGATACAAGGGAAGAGGACTAGGAGGGGTAACAGGGGGCGGGTGAATCAGGGCGAGGGGGAGGGGTGTAGAGGGAGGGGCATGAGGCGATCAGGTCTGTGCAAGAGACGAGCACCCCGCCCAAGGAACCCCCCGGCTCCAGTCACGCTCGGGGCTGCGTTTCCCATTGGCCCGCAGGACACACGTGCTCTCCTGGCGGGCCGCCGGCGCCGCTGATTGGTGTCTGGCGCGTCACCTGTGCGGGGAGGGCCAGGGGGCGGGCTCTGCGTTTCCCGGGTGACGGAGCGGGAGGGGGCGGCTCCGGTCCCGGCGGCAGGAGGAGGCCGGATCTTGGCAGGGGCGGGTGGCCGCTGTCAGAGGGATAAGAGCGGGGCGGCCGGTGCTGCGCGGGGACGCGGCGGTGGCAGCGGCGGGACCCGGTAAGGGGGCTGCTGGTGCCCGAGCGGGGTCCTGTGGTCTGTGTGGGCCTAAAGTTCCGGGGGAGCTGAACGGGTGCGGGTCTGGGGGCACTGAGGGGCGGGGTCTGTGTGGGTCTGGGGGCACTGAGGGGCGGGGTCTGTGTGGGGCTGGGGGCACTGAGGGGCGGGGTCTGTGTGGGGCGCTGACGGGGCTTGTCTGCGGGCGGGGTGTCTGGCTGAGTCTGGGGTCCCCCCACAGAGTAGCGAGGAGGGGGGTTGCCCGGGCTCCGGGGCACGCAAAGCCTCTCCTCTCCCCTCCCCTCCGCGCAGCTTGTGGGCGGGCGGTAACTTTGTTGGTCGCTGGGGCAGAGCCGGGGTTGCGGTTCCTCTTCGGCTGTCCCTGGCCCCGACTGGCGGTGGGGCTGTTCCCGGGCCCGGGCTCTTCAGCCCGGGAGCAGCGCTGAGCTTGGTGCTATAAGGACTATCAAGGAGCTCGGTCCCACGCGGCTGTTTGTGTGAGTTAGAGAGGCGGCGTCGGGTGGCCATGGCATTAATTTGCCTCGGTGAGCATCTGCTCTTAGCCAGAGCGAAAACATTAAATTGTAGTGCTGCTGGGGGTAACCGCTCAAGGCATTATCAAAAGTCAGTTACTAAGTACAGAAAAGACTTTATCTACAGGAGGAATAGCATTAACGTGGAAAGCTTAGATATGTGACTTTCTCTCTTCCCTTAGCCCTTTTGGATGATTTCTTCACTGTTCTTAACCTTTATCAGTTTCATAAATCCTCTCCATCAGTCTTGTACTGTAGAGTGGTACAGAGTGATGGGCACAGAAAACAATGCTTACTTAGAAGTAACTAAGGAGATCCTTAGTGCAGATTTCACCATATTTTGTAAACTTAGTCATTTTCCCCCTGCATCTTCAAAGTGAAAACTTTAAGGTTTTTCAGGAGACTAAAATATTGGACTATGCCAACATTGTTATTTACAAGGAAACATGTATTGATTTTTGTTGTTTGAGCTGTGTCTTCTATCCGATTTAAATGGCCTTACAGAGTTCCATAACCAACTGATAGCACAGCATATTTGGGACATGTTTTTCTTGATGACACCTGCTGTTGTATGAGATATGCACACCCGGTATCTTGAGATGTGGTTAGGTAGATAATGTTATTAAGGCATTCTGGTTTTATTTCATGTAATATGATTTGATTGACGAGTTTCAATAAAATGAGTAAATAATAATCAGATTGGTTTCGTTAACGTCTCACATCTTTTGTATTGTACAATCCAAAGAGCAAATAAGTTATATTTACATAATAGTGTCACTTCCTTTGTTACTTACTGGGCCTTAGCTTGCTTATATTCATGAGCACTTTAATATCTCTCTTCCCTTGATGGCTCTGCTATATCTTTCCAGTGTTCAATATTTTCTTTGCTATCATTAGGTTTAGTGTTACCTACGTAATAGTGTCATAAGCAGTCTATTAAATAGTCTATTTGTATGTGAACAAGAGTCTTATTCTATTTAGGTTTTTATGCTATGTTCATCACTGTATTATTTGAGTGCTTCCAGTAGTGCATCAAGCCATGTGACTAAACATGTATCTGTTGTTTGTTCTCTTATCCTCTCCCCAAGGGAAGAAGCATGTGCAATGGAGTGTCTTGTTAAATATACCCGTTGCAATGTGTTCATGTTAGAGAATGAACAAGATATTTTGTTTATATTAAATGTAAATATTGAATACCTACTAATCTATTGGCAATATTTTAGCATATGTTTACGCTGCGTGCATGTCTTATCTTACAGTCCTGTAGTCATAGTGTAGGCATACAGTTATCACAATGAAAATAAAAGGTCTCAGTAAATTATTGTTCAGGATCACAGAGCACCATAAATAGCGTAAAGGGGAAAAATATGTTTTTTACCTGTCACAATTGTGCATGAAAGAGTACTGTATAGTTTGATGGAATTTTTCTAATAGTATCAGTTTAAAGTTACATCATGACAAGAGATGCTAACTCTCCTCTTATTCTACCCCCCCTTTTTGTAAAAACGTGGGTGGAGAACTTTGCATGCCCAACCCGAACACCTCTTGAAGTTTACTCCTGGGGGAATTCTGTGCCAAAAAAATTAAAAATTCTGCACACAATATTTTACAATTCTATAAAATTCTACATATTTTGTCAAAACAACACAATATAATCATGCTAGTTTCAATTTTGGTAATTTATTTCAAAATACCTGTCAGCAAGTATGTTCATAATAATACTGACAAAAAAGATTCAGGAAATGTTTTTTTTGACAAATGGATTCCTTCCTAGTCATATTAATACAGAACTTGGCATAGTAATTCTTTAAACTACAATATAGAAATGTATTTCCAGCATCCCTTAGAAGCCGTGCAAAGGCTTGGGGGAATCGGGGGTAATAGAGAAGCTGAGGGAGAGGGAAGTAATTGCTGGGAAGGAGCCTGGGGAGGGTTGTTGGGTGTGAGTGGGGGAAGTATGGAACAGGGTTGTTCTAGGGTTTTTTTTATGGAGGGAGGAGAGACAGGGAGTTTGGGGAGCCTCTCCCATTCAGTTAGGCATATCTGACCCCTGCCCCTATGTGACCCTGCAGCCCCCTCCCATTCAGCCCCTGGCTCAGTGCTGTCACCCAACTAACTCCTGAGCATCCCTGTGTGCTTCACTCTCCATGCCTCCTCACCTGGCCACACCTCTTCGGGTGCCACAGCAGCCCCTGCTGGGTGAAAGGTGTAACTGCAGCACCTCTCCAGCAGAATCTATATTCTACGGAAGAAGAAAAATCTCTGGAGGACATGAATTTTGTGTGTGCACAGTGGTGCAGAATTAATCAAAGGATAGAAGTTGAACTAACAAAACTAATGTTGAACTAGATTTTAAGTCTAAGAACTAGACCTAACAGGCAGATGTAAATATGCAAGGGTGCCTTCCTATCAGTAAGGTCTTGAGGCAATCTCACTTCTGCCTCCAAATGCTGAAATTTCCACCAAGCTGTTGTCCCTGGACTTCACTTTGGAATTCTATATTTTATATATATTTTTGGCTAGTTAGTCTTGCACATTTGGAAACGTAATCTCCAGCTGTTGGTGTCTCTCTTGTATCTTCTCATTTCTCTGGAGCCTCCTTGCTGCTGCAAGAAGTAGGGTCTTCACTACTCTACTTCTTCTGGGTCCCCTTTCCACCCATGAATAACTCCAGTGCTTGCTGCTGCTTCTTTGCAGAGTTCTCTTGAGTGACTTGAGTTAGCCTAGCTCAACTGAGACAGCCAGCAACACTGCAAAACAATATTTGAGTTGCTTTGTCCATACTGGTGTGGTACTAAGTCTTCTGGGGCCGTGGCCCTTTGTGTAACTGGAGTCAGGCTAAGCATTCTTTCACAGTGAATTATGGGATAATTTGTCTGCCCTTTCTAGGCACTCAGGAGGGAATTTTGGGATGGCATTAGAGAACTAATGCCGCTCGAGCTGTGTTAACCTGTGTCCATGCTACAGAGTGGTCATGTTAGCAGTTGACAAACTCAAACTTGAGTTGTGCTAACTCAAGCTTTCGCCTCTTAGGGCAGCGTTACTCAAATGCGGCCACCATGGCCGCATGCATCCACCAACAGCTTTTCTTGTGGCCACAACCACCTGAGCTGTGATTGGGGGTGGGGGGAAGCAGTGGCCCCTCCCCCTCACTCTTGCTCCTGGATACGCTGCCTTGGTGTTGGTTGCTGGAGCTGCCAATAGGGGTTGAGCCCTGCCCCCTTCTGGAGACACCCAAGGTACAACACTAGAGGAGCAGCTGGTGAGTTCCCCACCTTCCCCAGGGCAATGGGACTCAGGCTTTGGGCTTCAGTTCTGGGGTGGTGGGGTGGCAGGCTCTGGCTGCACGGTGGCAGGCTCTGGCTGCACGGTGGCAGGCTCTGGCTGCACGGTGGCAGGCCCCGGGCTCCAGTTGCATGGCTTTGGGCTGTCCTCCAGCCACGGGGCTTCAGGCTCTGGCCCCCCATTGCCTCCCTCCTTTTCCCCCCCAGGGCTTAATTTGTCCCCAAACTTGGCAGGGCTGAGTAAGTCTGCTGTGAAAAGTGATATGTGTATGTTTGTTAATATCACTTTTCACAACAGATTTACTAGGTAGCTATAAATAAAGTATAATGATTTGGGAGTGTATATGTGGACGGGTTGGATCACAGAAACCCCCTTGGGAGCTGCCACCCGATGTGCAAAGACTACCCCTGCTCCTGTTTTCCCTGCCAGCTCAGGACACCAGCACCCTGTCTTGCTGAGCCAAACACTCCTGTTTGGCTCCAGACACAGATCCAGGGTCTGAATCACTTGTCCCAAAGCTGCAAGTTTACCTGAAAACAGCTCACAGTAGTGTGCTTGTCTTTAGCACTCAGATGCCCAACTCCCAATGGGGTCTAAACCCAAATAAATCCGTTTTACCCTGCATAAAGCTTATGCAGGGCAAACTCATAAATTGTTCGCCCTCTATAACACTGATAGAGAGATATGCACATTGTTTGCTCCCTCAGGTATTAATACATACTCTGAGTAAATTACTAAATAAAAAGTGATTTTATTAAATACAGACAGTAGGATTTAAGTGGTTCAAAGTAGTAACAGACAGAACAAAGTAAGTCACCAAGCAAAATAAAATAAAATGCGCAAATCTATGCCTAATCAAACTAAATACAGATAATCTCACCCTCAGAGATGCTTCAGTAAGTTTTTCTCAGACTGGACACCTTCCAGGCCTGGGCACAATTCTTTCCCCTGGTACAGCTCTTGTTGCAGCTCAGGTGGTAGCTAGGGGATTCTTCATGATGGCTCCTCTCCCTCTCTCTTCTCTTCCCCCCTTTATATATCTTTTGCATAAGGCGGGAACTCTTTGTGTCTCTGGGTTTCCACCCCCCCTCACTGGAAAAGCACTAGGTTAAAGATGGATTCCAGTTCAGGTGACATGATCACATGTCACTGCAAGACTTCATTACTCACTTGCCAGCACACACATATACAGGAAGACTCACAGGTAAATACAGCCATCTGCAGACAATGGGAGTCATCAAGATTCCAAACCATCATTAATGGTCCACACTTTACACAATTACAATAGGCCCTCAGAGTTACATTTTATATTTCTAGTTTTAGATACAAGAGTGGTACATTTATACAAATCAGATGATCATACTCAGTAGATTATAAGCTTTGTAATGATACCTTACAAGAGACCTTTTGCATGAAGCATATCCCAGTTACGTTACATTCACTTATTACCGTATTTTCTCTAAAACTATCCCAGTTACATTATATTGACTTATTATCAAGTTTTTATAAAACCATATAGACTGCACAACGTCACAATGTGCATACTTTTTTTTTCCCCCTAAAACTGATTAAGTATTTTAGGAAAAAGTGTGAGAGCAGCCACCAGCAAGAGTTGGTGGCCACACTCTGAGGCCACCAAATAATTTGTCCTGAGAACCCCTGTCTTATAGTATGTCTATACTACAGGTAGACATCTGTAGCTGGCCTGTGCCGGCTGAATCCAGCTCATGGGGCTCAGGCTAAGGGACTGTTCAATTGTGTTGTAGATGTTTGGGCTCGGGCAGTAGCCCGGGTTCTGGGACCTTGTGAGGTGGGAAAGTCCCAAAGCTTGGGCTGCAGCCTTAGCCTGAACATCTATATTGTAATTAAATAGTCCCGTGAGCCTGAGTCAGCTGGCCTGGGCTAGCCACAGGTTTTTAATTGCAGTGTAGTCATATCCTTACTTTTTCCTTGTCCCTCTGATAAGCCAGCCAACTTGAAGTAAAAGCACGATCACCTGAAGTGAAGGGTTTTGTGTGTGGCTGAGGCCATGTCTACACTACAAAGTTAAGATGACTTCATGTAAGTTGACATTGAGCTTCCGATTTAGGCAAGTCGATCTTGCATGTCCACGCTATGCTCATTGTGTCGGCAGAGTGCATCCCCACTAGCAGGGTTTGCATAGATGCACGGAGCACTGCACTGTGGGTAGCTATCCCACAGTGCACATAGTGGAATTTGGGTTGGGCTTGCAATGCCTTATGGGACCAAAACATTGGCACAGGTGGTTATGGGAACTTGGCGTTAGCCTCCCATGATGCATTTACCTCCCTCCCTCCCTGAAATCAACAGCAAACAAACCACGCCTTTTGTATGCCTTTTTCTTAAGCCTGAGTTACCCATGCAGACACCATAGCACAATAAGTATGGACCCCACTCAGCTGTACACTGTTGTGAGCATTACAAACACTTCGCGCCTTATCCTGAAGTATTTGCACAGCTGATACACTAGCCGCCGCCGCACGGAACACTGTGATGCCATGCGGGCAGCCCTGGTGGAAGACATAGAGCAGAGTAATTTGCAGTTGCTGGCGACAGTCATGCATCACCTTGACATGGTTGAGCGCCGTTTCTGGGCCCGGGAAACGAGCACTGAATGGTATTGCAAGAGCTGTTGGATCATGGGCCATTTCACTGACATCAATGTGGGATGGTCAGGAAAGGTGTATGATGCACGCATCTTTAGGAACATAAGTTCAGAAAGTTGCAAGCAGGGACTTTCTTTCTAGACTGCAAAATAATCATTGGTGATGTTGAAATGCCAATTGTGATCCTGGGAGATCCAGCCTACCCTTTGTTCCCATGGCTCATGAAGCTGTACACAGGAAGCCTGGACAGCAGTAAAGACCGGTTCAGCCATAGGCTGAGCAAGTGCACAATGGTGATGGAATGTGCCTTTGGACCTTTAAAAGGTTGCTGGCATTGTTTGCTTACTAGGTTAGACCTCCAGTCAAATAACCATTGTTATTGCTGCCTGCTGTTTGCTCCATGATATCTATGAAACAAAGAGAAAAGTTTCCACCAGGGTGGGGGGCTGAGGCAGATTGCCTAGCAGCCAATTTTGAGCAGCCAGACTCTGGGGCAATAAGAAGAGCACCTCGAGGGGCTCTGTGTCTCTGGCTTTGAAAACCAGTTTCAGCAATGAGCCCAAGTAATGTGACACTTATTTGTGTTGTTCCTTACCAAACTGTACCCTCCAGTGCATTTTCTCCCTTGTAAACTCCACCCCACCAACAAAAAGAGCCTTTTCTCCTCAATCCATTAAGTTTTATTATGCACACAAACACATGGAGACCGCAAAGAAAAGTAAGATAACTTGGGGCAAAAGTGCTGATAACACTGGGGAGTGTGGGGGGGGAAAAACAAGGAAA